>NC_069384.1:105964000-106091500 GCF_027475565.1 Acinonyx jubatus | reverse complement strand
TAACCATGGTTATCATTGGTTGACCAGTAAAGAGATGCCGGGCACGGTAAATAATCTGATTTTCAATTGACATAGTATCCTATACATACTATGCCACATTCACAGATGTGGGATTTATATAGGTCTTGGATTATTCTCTGAGATGTTAGGGGTCTACTGCAAAGACCAGACAGGTATATCAGGGAGCAAAAAGAGCAGGATTCAAGAAAAATACCATGGTCAGCACACTGATAAATGCAAAACAAGACCTGCCTTCATTGTTGTGAATAGGGAATGGAAGGAAGTGGAATGCACTACAATGTGCACACCCCAACCAGAGGGCTACTTGGTGCCAGTCAGTTGCTGCCAGGGATTGTAGATCTCATGTATTTTAACTTTTTTAAAAGAAGCTGGAAGTTTAGGATTTTATGTGAATATTTCCAATAAAAACTGTACCAGTTAGTTCATTTAAAACTAACATTGCACAAACCAGATACATGTGCAAGCTAGGATTTGGCCATGACCTACCAGTTTGCTACCCCAGGCCATTGTTTATAGGTCTCTGTCCCCTTTCAACTGTGAGCTCCAGGAACCTAGAACCTTGTGAAAAGAATACATACATTCACAGAGGGGCAACTGGATAAAGAACACATGCTCATGCTTGAAAGATGAAAGCTTAAAATGTCAGAGAATTAGCATCAGTTGAAATTCATTCATTTCTCAGTATTTGTTGCATGCCCTGTTATGGGTCAGGCACTGTTGTAGGATTAGGTGAGGAATATACAATAATGAATACACCACACTCTTCTGCTTTCTTGAAGCTTATATTCTTATGAGTAAAAGTGATAAAATCAGGTAATTTCAGATAGTGGTTATTATGAAAAAAAATAGTGCTAAGGAATAGAACATGATGAATAGAACATGTCTGGGGAGCTTATTTTAGGGTGTGAATGCACCCCCTGTGGAGAGAATGGCACCTGAATGATGAAGCCTATCAAATAAGATTTGGGAGAGCCTCCGAAGCAAGAAAGGACGGCAAGGGCAAAAGACTCAGGAATAGATATGTGCACATTTGAGGAAGAGAAAGGTTGGTTGAGGGAAGAGGCTGGCAAGGACTGGATTACATACAGCCAGAGTCAGGGGTTTGTATTTTATTCAGAGTGAAATGTGAAACCATTGGAAGCTTTATGTATTAGAAGAACATGTGATTAACGTTTTAAATAGATCAGTAGCTACTGTTTGAGAGATTGTAGCAAAGGCATACATAGAAACACTACAACCACATGTGGTTGAGGTGATGGCTGATGTAGGGGAAAGGAATTGGATGGCATATAAAAGCAGACAGGATAGCAATTTGCTCTGTTCCTGAACTTGGGTTAGAATTAAACTAAGCAGAGGCAGCAAAACCAGAGAACACTTGGAATCAAAGGGCCCAGTGTTTTCATGAAAATCTTGTTCAGAATCAGATCTCATTTCATGAAGTATTCTGAAACAGCTGTATTTTGAACGGTGTTCATAGGAAATGTAGAATTCAAACTCTTCTAAATATTTGGATGCTAATACTAATTTTGAATTGCAGAGCTAAAAATAGAACTCGCTTAACACACGTTAACAAAATGCTGTGAGGTAAGGGCAAGGGCCAAATAACTTGCCAAATCCCCTTGGTAGAGGAATATCTTGATTTCAGACATGACCTACAAGTCCATGTTTCTTTCATTCGAGAAACGGGACAAATGGCTACAAAGTCAGCCACACAGAGCTACTCTAGGGAACATGAGGGGATCAGGGCCCATACAATGAATACTGCTCCCCTTCCAGTTTTCCCCGTGGGGGAAGGGAGTTTTCCTTATCAAACCCCATGAACACTCTCTAGTTAAACTAGGCTCCCAGTATGCCTGTGATTTTAACATGAATCTTGGAAAACTCTGGTCTTTAAGAAAAAAGAACTTCACAGTTATCTGTTACAGCCCATGTTAAGAAATGGCTCTTAGTACTGTGAATATTATTATGAAATTATCTTGTTTTTGGAAACTTTCATGAGCTACCTTTAAGTTTTTAAATATGGCTTTGGATGCAGGTTATGGGCATTAATAATGCTGTTAATAACTGATGGTAACACTGACAATATTTAAAACTATAAAGCAAAGTTAGAACCGCAGTTAAAAGGTAATCTTTTTGATGATCACTATTTCAGAATGGAAAGGTGATGAAGAATTTCACTGGTCTTCCTTTAGGGTTAAGATAGTCATAAAGGACAAACATTAACATTCCATAACATGAAAGGACTTGTATTAAGAATCAGGATCATTAGGAAAAAGTTAACAACTTGTCTGCATTAAGACTTAGGGCTGTAGTGGGAAAAACAAGATAATGAGAGAACGTATACACAGGAAATACAAAAAGCTGTCAAAGGTACAAGCACTAATGGATTAAGAATTGGCAACTGAAAGAAATACCTAGTGGATGAGGCAGCAGTCTAGTAACGGTTTAGAATAGCACATAATCTGGGTCCCCAGACTTCCAAATTTCACACTATGTAAAAAAAAAAAAAAAAAAAAAAAAAAAGTTATCAAATCTGAATCTGGCCAAGTGTTGAAATCTACAAGGTTTACAATACAGGAGACAGAAAAATACATCCAGTGATTTCAGAGGGTTACAATGAGCAAACCCAGAATATGAAAATTTCCTTAAGACAAATGACCCAATTTTTTTAAATTGCAAGGGGAAAAGGATGGGAGTCTGTGATTATAAAAACAAATCCTTAGAGATAGTAAGGAAAATCTGGATACTGACTGGGTAAACAAGGCATTGTTAATTTTTTAAGTATAAAAAAAGTATTTTGGTGGTGTTCAAGTCCTTACCTTTTTTAGTCTCAAATGGTTGAGGATGAAATCAGTTGTCTGGTATTTTCTTACAAATAATAAGGGTGGGAAATAGAATGGTGAATTGGTAGGTATGAACAAGATAGGCTGGCCATGAATTGATCATTATTTCTGGAGCTGAGAGATAGGTATTTTACTACATCTATTTGAATTTTCCCTTAATAAAAGTTCAAAAATTGGTACATTAGAAAAAAAAGTTTTTAAATTCAGGCAGAGCAGCGTAAAGTGGTCAACTTCTTGACAGAAACCCAGAAAACTGTCTTAGTAGTAGTACAAAGCAAAAATTAGGATGCATGGAAACAGACACCCTCACAAAGCCACCTCTAACATACAGCTCTCAGCCCACATGCAGGTGTTCTCTGCATCTTCCATCTTCACAAACCTCACCCGTGGTGGTCTTTCCAAACAAGGGTAAGGTAGGTAAAAATTTAAAAACTTGTAAAAATTCAAGATTAATTTTTTAAACAGGGCCTTTACGGACTTTTGTCTCTGCCTTTCTTCAGTGCATGTCTTGTAAAGAAAATAAATGGGTTTCCTGTTTGGATGTAGTTTAGGCTTGTAAGTTATTTAGCTCAGCAGTATGTATTACAAAATCAAATATAGAAAGAACGCTCATTAGTTCTTACAAATGTATCTGATTTAAGTAGCACACCCAACATTTTAAAATCCAAATGAGTCTTCTCTTTTGCAGTGTAGTTGCCTTGTTTGGCTTTCTACTTTTTTCAGCCCTATTGCTCACCAGTGGTGAATGTTTGTCTTTGGAATCATCTTGAGAAGCTGTTTTTTTTTTTTTAAAACATCCTTAGTGGCAGTAAATCTTCATATCTTTGTGGGTATATTTGATTTTTTGAAACAAAAAAATTATTTAGACCCAGGTCTAGTGGCCACGTAATCAAGTGTTAAAAAAAAATTAATGGAAAACTTAATATAACTATAAAATAATGAAATCCTATATGGCCTTCTAAATTCACTTCCAAATTATTGGTAAAATAACTGTCAATATGCATATTAAAAATGTATTCATTTGGATATAGGACTTCTGACTTTTTCAACAAAACTTGATTTACTTTATGGTCAGATTTTACTTTTTTCAGCTAGCCAAGTCCGGGGGGCCTCATTTTATTATTCAATCCTCCTAGCCTAGATAAAATCTTCACTGTCTAAATTAAAGAAAACCTTTAATGTTTAACAGTTGGGTCTGATATACCATTATGTTAAAAGTTTTGACTTTGTTCTAGAGGACAGCTCACTTAAATGGTACCAGAAGCTTAAAGCAAATTTTAAGTACTATATATGTGCAAATAGGTTTCAACTTGAAGACTGGTTTAATGCTACAATATAACATTTAATATTACATTGTTGCACAACTCCCATTGTTTTTTTTCCAAATATAAAGGCAAAGACTTTTAGAATAGCTCTCAATGCAGGTAAGAACTGCATTTAAGAATCTTGAACTATATATATAGCTGATGGAGAAAAGGTTTTGTCAGAAAATCAGTACAGGCACTTTACTATTAAAATTTTTCTGTTTAATAATTTATTTAAATAAGATATTTGAAGCAGTTTAGAAAAACAAGATTTGTATTTTATTTCCTTGTAAAAATCTTTACACATGCAGACAAACCAGTGTTAAGAAAGTATTCACCATCATTTAAACAAATAACCACTTAAATAGAACAGTGTCTGCAATTTTTATCTGTATAAAAATAAGATACATTTTTACAGAACTCACCTCCAGTTCTTATAGCAATAAACAATACACAACTATAAGTACAATTGAACCTGACCATGGTTTTCAATTAGATACTGCTAGGGCATTTTAATGTGCAAAAAAAAAAAAAAAAAACAAAAAAAACAAAACACAAAACAAAAACCCTAAAAACAACCAAAAAAAAACCCCAAACAAAAAAGACACCCACAAAAACTTAAAAACAAAACAAAAAAAAAAAACACAACATAGTTTCTTTCCAAAAGAAAATGTCCTCAGTGTTTCTAGAGACCTAGAGGGCTTTAAGAAATCAAATCCTAATCAATTTCCTTTTAATGTTTTATGAGTCCATACATCACACTGTAAATAGGCAAAACAAGGAACTGATGCAGGCTCAAAGGAAGAAAGTCAGCGCCTGTGCCTGCCATGTCCTGAGCGACTGCCACCATGGTGCTTGCCTTTATGGGACCTCTCAAAGGAGCGAGATCTTTCACGCCTGTCCCTATGATGTCCCCTTTCATGCCTGTGTTTCTTGGCAGCATCTGAGTGATCCCGAGACTTGCTCTGAGATCGAGAACGAGACTTTTTCCTTTTATGACCATGTCTATTTGAACTTTTTAAATCCTCTCTTGTATGCTTGGCCTTAAGGTGAGGAGAACCATGATTATGATGTCGTCTTGGACTTTCACTGTGGCTGCGGGACCTGCTTCTTGATCTTGAGCTGTATGTTCCAGATCGGCTCCGCCTATTATTATAACTTAGACAATAAAAATTTGAGGTTTAGATTCAGTTTCTGCTGGGAACAGATTATTTTGGTGGTGCTTTTAACAGGTTCAAAAAACAATATTGACCTGTAGCAGTACAGGCCGGACAGAAAACTTTCACTAAATTTACCCACCTCTCACCAGCTCCCGCTAGCCTGTATTACACAAATCTTAAATGTACCATATGTCTACATTCCAAAGAGAAAATTAGTAATTTTTACAAAGTGTCCTAGATAGCTATGCTTTTTATTGAGTATCTCACACATGTTCAAAAGAGCCATTGAACAGACACAAGCAGCTAGCATTTTAATTACAAAGCCAGGGAAGATTCTTTGGCTCTGGTCAATTTGATTACTGGTTAATTAACAATTAATAAAATATTAATATTCTCGAATTAAACAAAAAGACTGTTTTCACATTATAGACAGGATATTATAGCCTTCCATAGCACTTTGTGGCCAGCCCCTACACTTCTTCAAAAACTGGGCAAAACCAGAACAGAATGTTCTTAAGTTACACTACCACAAAACGAAAAAGCCACGTAGAGGCAGGGCAAATTTCCAAACTCACTTCTCATAATTTAGCTCATGTTAAAAAGACTAAATCTAGCCTAACTGTGAAAACATCCAACTATGTTCAATTTTCTTAAAACTCAGCAACGTTACTCCAAATAAGACTGCTTTCTCTATGAGAATATTTACTTACTGTCTTCTTGGAGTATGTGATCTAGAACGTGATCGTGTTCTTGACCTTGATCGACTTGCACTCCTGCTGTTTCTACTTCTCTTGCTGTCTTTTCTTACACTTAAAAAACAAACAAACAAAAAAAACCCACACCATTATTTCAGATACATTTTCAGTGTGTTAGAAATTAAACACATAAAAGAGTCCTTAGACTAGTTTTCTAAGTCAAATATACTCTCACCCATTGTAAGGGCTTTTGGAAGCCTGTTGTCTGTCCTCAGGTTCTTTCTTGACTGTCTTCACATTAACAGAGATTGGTGACTTCTCTTCAGCTTTCACTTCTCTTGGTGATGCTTAAAAACAACACAAAGACATGTTATCTATTGGATTTAATAGAGGGCCAAAAAGTTGTTTCTAAATGAAACACAAGAGCACCATGCTTTCAAGTATTTGTCTATCATAAGAGAAAACGGTAACAGCTTCTTGCTTGCTAACATCATTGTTTCTATGCCACTGTTATATGCTAAAGCTTTCTAATAACTGCACATCTTCAGTGCCCAAATCATTTCAATTCTGAATATATCTTACATGGTTTAGAGGCTGGGGAAAATCCACCAAGGGTTGAAAGGGCTGGAGTTCCATCGGGATTTAATCCCTTTGCTTTTAATTTGGCTTCTTGTAAGGCTACTTTTCTTTTCTCTACTTCTTTTTCCAACAATTCATAGTTTGGCTGGTGGAAGAAAATGAAGTTAGTAGTTCTCCCTTATACTAGTTTAGACTCTTAACACTTAAAAGTATTAACACAAACACAAGTAAATAGCTACCTTTTTTCTGGTATAAAGCCTAAGCGTTTCTATGCAAATTTCCTGGATTTCCTCTTCTGTAGTACCAAAAAGAAGAAACCAATGGGGACGAGTTGGTAATGGAATCTAAACCATAAAAACAGAATGGTTTAGGACAAATTTCAGGTTTTATTAGAACTGCTAACTCTTGTGATGTATCCTATAGCAGACTACAGGCTATATGTACCTACCTGAAGAGCTCTAGCTGCAAGGTAGATGCAAGCACATGCTATAGTCTCTGGTTGGAACCGAACAAATACATTGGTTCGAAGACTGTCATTCATATAATTCCTGAAAAATATTTCAACCATAAGCTTTGTACATAAACAAACCAGTCCTTCCGAGGCTTACATAAAATTGGAGACTCAATCTACTTTATTCTTTTTTCTTCTCTTATTTATATTCATATCCTCATATTCTAGCATACAACAACTCAACTCAAAAATCAGTAAGAGATAAGAATTTAACACTGGAACCATTCTTCAGCTTTCCTAGATGTGACTAAAGTCCTTTAAAATAATTCCATATCATCCCAAATAGTACTTCTGTAGTTTTTATTTCTATGAAAAGCAATGCTTTGAAAGTTAATTTTCACATATCTAATTTCAGAAATGATAAACCACTCCAACAGTACTTCAAGCCATTAATTATTGACCATCTCTCCTTTATCCACAATGAAAAGCAGTGTCAACCAAGTTCTTTCAAAAACTCAAAATACTGTAACAGGGGTAAAAAGGCATTTTCAGTAAGCACTCACCAAATTGTATTAAGAAAACTAAGCTACTTCAGAAAATCTAGGTAGGGAAGTGAAGAGCAGTAAATATACAGAATAGCCTTGTTTACATACCTTTTTTGTGACTAAGTACAAACAAAAGCAATAAACTACTTCAGTTAATAAAGTGCTGGACTTTTTTATTAGTGAACCCTCCCCACAATATCCCTAAAGTATTAAAGAAATTTCACAAATTGTTTAAAAGGTTAAACTATTTTAAAAGGTTAGACTACTTCTTAAAAATCCTTATCCATGAAAACTGCTTAAATGTTCTATAGAGCATATATTAAAAATGTCATGCATTTTATAAAAGCAATTAGACTTATCTAGTATTACTGATATTTACTGAGTCCTAAAGAAGCATGGCAGTCATTAAGTCCAAAACATGAAAATTACTTAAGTCCTGCACATCATCAACAGTCTTGAGAAAGTAGTTGTAGCTGGACCAAATTCCTTGTTTCACCTTAAAATAAACTAGCCCTCCAAGTCAAACATCTTCATGTCAAAAGTCCAAGTTCTACAGTACTTATGGCAATATTAACATCTCTTTTAAAAATGTAATTCTTTTAGTATTGCCTCAACAGTCCAGCAGCTATAATTCATCCAAAATGGGAATGGTGCCCATTTTAAGCTGCAAGTTGTACTTTCCCCTTTGGTAGACACCATGCTATACATACTAAAAACAGAAATCTACGTCAAACTCCTAACAAAAAAAAATCATTTAATTCATAATGGCTGGACAACAAATCTATCAAAAATGAACTATTCATTTTGATAGTTACAGGTATACATTATATACACAGGCATGTTGAATAGTTACTTCTAGAAGCAAATATACAAATCCTTTTGACACCCCGACAGAACTAGAAGATGCTGCCAGATGGATATGGACCACTTCAGTGAATCTCGGATGAGAGCTTGCACTGGATTGGCTGGAGAGCAGGGCAGCCAATCAGGCCATCCTGAGGTCATGGGCTGAAGTGCAGAGGGCAGAGTTCTATGACTTACCATCATGGACTACCCTTTAATTAAAGAGTAGAAAAAAGAACAAAGTTAAATTGAGTTCTCCATTGAAAGCAATTAGTCAAGCCAAGAAAACAGGAAGCAGAAATAAGCATTATTTACCTTTTGGTTAAAAAACAAAAAAAACAAAAAGCACCAAAACAAACTCCTCTCATTATTTTGGAAAGGGAAAATGAAACTTACTTTATTTCTGCTTCTGTTTTCCTGGCTAGGAAAGAAATGTAAAAAAGCAACTTACCAGGCAGTTTGAACCAGGGTTTGATTACGTTCACATTCTAAGACTTGTAAATACATAACAATGATCTGAAGGACAAGGGAAAAAAACTCAATTTAGCAAATCAGTGGTTCTTTCAGAATACAGAGTTCAATGAATATAAGTAATTGAAATGTTAGGTGCAAGTTTTATCTCTTCTACAACTGCATAGATAATACAGACCAACCTATAACACATAGGCAGTCGGTGTGGGTTATTTATGCCACTAGATTCCATAAAAATTAGAAGTATGATCCAAAATTGCACAGGAAAAATGAGCGAAATCAATTAAAAAAAAAAATACCTAATTTCTCCATGAACACCTTACTATGTGACAGGCACTATGGTATGAGGTTATTTCACTTAATTTCCCAGGGTACAATTCTACATGTCCAAAAATCCTACAGACTGTATGTTTTTAATGCTACACAATGCATATGATCATATTATGTAATACAGTGGATATTACAATTAAGTAATCAAACAGTATTTCTACAGTGAAGCTTATTACACTAAAGTGTGATAAATAAAAACTACATTATCAACAGTTTCACTACAGTTCAGGTCAAATCTTCCTGGACCTTTATTATCAATCATTCTAATTTTACAATCTTGAAGATGTAGCATCCGAGGAACAGGGATATTTGCCAAAGTCCAAGAGCTAATGGCAAAGACAAACTTCTCTCACAGAAAGTCCTATCCCCAGAGCACCCATATGGTAACCAGTGGGCTATTATGATGATCATATGTAAGCTAAGAGATACTGAAGAAATAAATATTCAGACAGCGAGCAGCCACTATGCTTTGAACATTTTACTGTGTGACAGCATTCCAGGTACTTTTGCACATGTATATTATTTCCTCTTTGGAATAAGGTTATTTCACAATCTGTTTTCTGGCTAGGGAAACTGGGTTAACCACAGAGGCAAAAAACAACTTATCTATGCCCACACGATGAAGGGTGGAGATCTGAACCCAAGTCTTTTTGACTCCTACTTTCTGATAAATTTCAATAACCTGAAGGATGCTTTTTAAAAACCAAGGTTAACTCTCAAAAATAACCATAATATAAATTCATGTAAGATGCAGTTTTAGAAAGACCCTAATACTTACGAGTGTAATCTCTGCACTCTACAACTCACCTTATGGGGATGCTTGACATGAACACAAAATCCCAACTCCTTTAGCACCCTTCTCTCTGCCTTGATAACTTGATTTTTGGTGTTAATGTAGTTCTGATCAAGGATCAGGGGGCTTGGAGTCCTATAGTTTGTAAGAAATAAAATCAAAACTGTTTTGCACATCCAAAAAATTGTATTTGTGGCATCTCCATTTTCCCTTCCAACCAACTATTGGCAACAGAAACCAGCTTTTTAAACTCCTGCAAACAAGTTAAAGCATTAATCTTGTGCTGTCCAAGTTATGCTAATTAAACATACACTTTCTAAACTAGGTTTCTATAGGAACTAACTCAACCCTGGAGTGAAAAATTCATTCTAATACTTACATGTATCCTTTGTTGTTTTTTTCATGATTATCTTTTAGGTGTATATGTATAATAGAGTTAAATGGTTGATTTATCATCACAAACCTCATTAGTCTCCACAGATTTTTTCCAGTGACAAAACTAATGTGTTATTGAAAATATTTACTATAAAGACTTCATAAGATTATAATGATTTAATTCATTTTCTAAACTATCAACTCTTGGCTAATTTATGGCCAAAGTATAAAGTGGGGAAAAAAATGGTAGGTAGCTAATTCAGAGTCCCCTAAATGGACAATTTGCCTAAACAAATTTATTCTAAGAATCCGTCTCTGTTAAAGAAAATATGAAAACTAAAATTTCAGCTCAATTACATAAATAAAAGATTCAAAACTAGAAGCGATCAATAAAAAACAGGCTTAAATTTGGTCTGAGTTGTAGTTACCAGGCAATACTCTTTAGAATGCAATTTAAAAGAGAAGGGAAGACCATGATGAGGGAATCAGAACACTCAAGGTCTCTGTGCCAGACTAAATTTTGATAGCTTCAAAGGTTATAATGCAGAAAGCTATGTCTCAGTGGTTCAATGCTTAGGAAATAGCATTTTCAATTAAAAGACTATCTGATTTAAGTCTTAAATTCGAAACTGGTTTCTTATGGAGAACTTGTGGACTTTCATTTCCCATTGTCCTTTGTTTGACGTTTTTAGAGCCAATAAGAAATACATTTTCATTAAGACGTGATTATATGGTGTATATATAGGGAGAGAACATTTAAAAAAAATGTTTCCCCGTACTGAATTCATTTCAGCCAAAAGATTCAAGAGTTTTTGCTCTGGCAGAACACATCTGGTTTTAAAAAAAGGTCATTCTGAATATCACCACTCACAACTCATTTTATCATGTACGCCAAATCCAGAAATATGTAAGATTGTATTTTAAATACATCCACTTGAATATTAGAAAACAATCTGAAATGAGCTACATTAACTACCCTGCAGTGACATATTATCTAAACATCTTTTCAGTTTCCTTCCTTCGTCCCATCTAAAATTACAGCAATAAGAATGCTTATTAGACTATTTCAAATTATTTGATAGTGTATGATTTTTATCAAAATACACTAAACAAAAAAGTTGGCAAATCTGACAAGATGGAAACTAGCTTACTTAAATTAACAATGCTGAAAATGGCCTTCACTCTGTTCGATTCCTATTATAGCTATGAGAAGTGTGAGGAATGAGGCCACCAACTGGACAGGGGACAGACTTCTAATATAAAAATATAACAATGAATCTACTTTATCAGGACAATAGGCTACAAGTTAAATACTCTTTGGGGAAAAAATTAACTTCAGAGCAATCAAAGTACACATGAAAATATAACCCCAAAATCTTAAGGTTTGTAATTTTTCAGGTTTTATCATTATTACAAGAAGTTTGGAAAAAAGTCAAATCCACACCTCTGACTCTCATAACCAGTTATCTGATGGCCCTCCTTCAACAGGTATCAGGACGTAGAATATCCCCAGTTTTATAGTGGCCTGCCACTAACTCTTTACTCCCTGCAATTCAGACTGTAAACTGCACCATTAAAATCCTAAAAATAAATTTATAAAAGTAGTTTTGTCTCATTTCCCCCCATTTTGTTGATCAAACTAATCTATACCTCTTACTAAGCTTGCTTTAACAGCTGCCTTCAAATTGTGTTAAAACTCACTTTTCCTGCAACTAACCAACTACACACTTGTCTCAATAATGGCTATTATCTGATCCCCAAATCAGGCTTATTCATTAATTGAATTAAATGAATTAATTCATTAAATGAATTGTTACTTTCCATCTATTCTGCCACAATTTTTACTTTCCTTTTTATGTATGTCAAAGTCCCAACACCAAAACCAATTAAGGAAACCAAACCCATTATTTAGTGTAATTCACCTATATACTCAAATTCTTGCTTAGGCCTTCTACTAGTGGTTTTGGAAGGTAACTTTGTAGATATATAATCTGACACTTTCATTTTGTTAAAAACTGGTTTTAAATCAAGAAAGGCTCAATGAGCATGTAATTTACAACTACCATAAAAGGATTATTTTGTATCAGAATTTGTATCAGAAATAGAAAAATGTTTCCATAAGTCAGCAAGAAAAGATTAAAGGAAACTGTCTAAACAGGTGGTTTCCTTACTTACAGTAACAATTTATCAATTAGTACTGTCTAGGGCAGCAAGCACATAAAGTTGAATTGAAGCTTGCTAGAATTTCTTCATCTTCAATTAAGTAAACTTTCCAGTAAGTTTCAGGAGGTGATATTCTAAATCTCTTAAAAAAAAAATTACCTATTCAGAGAAAAAATAATTTTCATCACCAACAAACTAAACTCTACCTCCCCTGCTTTTTTATCAGATTTTTAAAATTAAATTTACATGAAAAGAACAATTTTCAAATTTTAGTCTTAATAGGAAATCTTGGGCTTTGGTCACTGGAAGTTTATTTCGTCTCTTAGAATAACAATTTTTCCTTTAACATGATTTAGTTGAAATACGACTTAACAGAAAAAAATTCAACAGGATATCCAAACATGGTTAGTCTCACTTGTGTGGTACAAGAACCTAGAAAATTTGGACTTAGTTCTTCGAGAGACTACACTAAAATGAGATTTAGTTTATGAGGAGCCAGATTGTTGTTCAATATACACAAAGTTGTAACGCCTACTCCAAGGGAATATTCCTCCTCTAGCAGTGTTTAAGCCAACTGAAGGCCACTACCTTTACAACCACCGAAATAAACTGAGGGAGGTTGGACTAAATGACAAGACCACTTAAGACTTCCAGTTCTTGTCTATGATCTATATACCTGCTGAAAATACCACACCATATTCACCAATGAATGGTTGCATCAGTCTGAATATTTGTCTTTAGGCAAGCATTCAGGTATACATGTGGGCTCCTTAAAATTACAGAAAATGCTTAATTGTCTGGAAATATGCTGCATCTCAAAAACAAATTAAAATCAGAAACTAATGAAATGAACAAGCAATTTTCTCTTTCAATTCAGCCATTTGTTCTGACCTTAGAAGGCAATTATGAAACTACAGAAAAATTGAAGGGGGGAGGGAGAAATAATCCAGGACAGGACTTGGGCATTGATACTTTCTAAAAGCTCCTCTGGTGATTCTTATGTGTAACCAGGACTGAAAAACAATGACCTAAAGGCTACAAAAATGATGCGTCGTCTGTCATTACCAAGATCAGACTACAACTTAAAGCTATGCATAAACCAGATTAAAACAGCATCATTAAACTGATATACTATTTATCTAACTAAAATGGAATACCAACAATACTTTCTAATGGCACTACTCTAGATAAAAACACACCAAGCTGTAGTTTCTAATAACTTGGACAGCAAAGACAAAAGCTTATAACAAGAAACAGGAGTTTTTCTAAATGGTTCACCAGTGGCCAACCTGTTAGTCCCCGATTCCAGTGACCTATTCTCAGAGCACTGGCTTCTCCTTGGGGATTTTCGATACTTCACTCACTGTTGCCATGACGACAGCTTCATCTCTATGTACCACTCCACATCACCCAGGCTTTGGTAAATGTAGCTGGTCGCTGTATAGTCGGTTGCAAGGGAAAAAAGAGTTGAAGTTAATAACATATACAAGTTACGTGTCTGAGTAAACTTGTAATATGCATAGAAACACTTTTACATCCTGCTTTAAAAAAAAGGCTTCCATGCAATTAACAACTCCTTTTAAATTTCATGCTACAATCAGACTTGTAAGATTGAGACAAAGTCAATTTCTCTGTAATAATGACCAAAAACACACTATTACATCAGGCGCAACAGTCAGGTGAGATGTTTTAAATTCCAAAGTTTGTATAGTTAAGAAGACCTACTCTGATCTCAAGGAAGAATACTCTAAGTCTCATAGAAAAAGTTCAAAGTAGATAATCATTGTTAAGTTACAATACAACAGTTGGCTCAATGGTTCAAAGAATACAGACCGAAAACTCCTTTAAGCAAACACTGAATCCTCGGATTAAAAGCCTTTTAATTACTGTCAATTTGTTTTAAACACACTGAAGAGTCCACTAAATATCTAAAAACAAATTTTAGCTCAGACCACACTAAATACCAATTTGAAATCTTCCCAATTTCCAGGGATTCCTCACCAGCTAAAGGATAGTTTAAAATAAAATATTAGTCTGTCCCTGGACGTGGTTAGGGTAAATGAGAAAAGATGGAGGAAAAAAGAACGTAAGAAAACTGAAAAAATGCTGTGGAAACTATCTGGATAGCAATGGCTCAGACTTTCTAACTAAAGGTTACTTTACTATGTCTCTGGATAGTTCCATTACTGACAACTTATTGATTCAGCCAATAAAGCCCACGCATGTAGGATACTAATTTGGCACTGACACCCAACCCCAACAACTTAAAATCCTTTTAAAACTAACTTCCTTTCAAACTCAGTACAAGTTTATCTAACATCACCACAATTTCTTAAGAAGTGAACACAGAACTAATCTATGCCAAGTGTATCCTTCTGCAGGATGTACTAGAAGTCACCTCTAGATGCAGGAAGCCTGCAACTAAAACTTTTTGCACTGCCTCTCATGAACCCATAGGTCCACACAAAGTGTTGTCACGTAGCCACAAAATCTCCAAGACACTATTTGGTTTCTATTTTCTTCTTACAAGATCAAATAAAAACAGTCCTTATCTAAATGTAACCCAATAGTTATTTCTCTACCCCACTCACTGATACTGTATCTGACCAAAACAAAATACCTGTGTAATCCCTTTGACTTCAAACTTCAACCTTTATCCTGCAGTCCTTTCAGATCCGGTATTATGCGATATATCGTAGTTCAATGTTGAGAAGTATTCTAACAAAAGCCAACCTCAATTGATAAAGAATTAACTGGGACTTCGCGTAGAAAAACATGATCTACACAAAACTTTGCCACAATATTAACTTGAACTGCAGTGTTTACACTTCCAACCTTCAGTCTTCCAAGAGGGGAGGGAGGAAAATAACTTACAGAATACACTCACACTTGAGCCAAACGTATTCCCTTTCTTGTTTAATCTTAAACCACAGGACTGGCTTCACAGCACTGTTAGGATTGTCCATAAATGCAACTGCCTCTACAAACTTTAGATAGCTGGTTAATTGTGTTTTTTTTTTTTTTTCAAATTAAGTATTAGTTAGCTCCTATGTGAATTTTAACACCTAAATTAAAGCCGGTTTTCCTTTGCATCAGTTTTGAGAAGAAAGAATGTTTTGAGTTGATGACTGGTGCACAATGCAGTAGCAGCAAGAAACACTGTGTTCAATAATGCCAATCTTACCTTTTTCCTCTTAACTGGCGTAGGTGGTGAAATACATTAATCACATCTCTTATTCTTCTAGGTGCTTCTTCAATTTTTGATGCAAGATTAATACAAGCCATGGCAACAATCTGAAAGAACCCATAATCCAATAAAAAAATTGTTAGACTACAACACTATCAAATAGGAAAGCCTCTTTCAAAGTCTAAACAACTTATTCTGATGGGAGAATTTCAGGACACAACTGGGACTTTTGGTGAAATAGAGTACGACGCACATTTCTACTCCCCATAGGCATACCAGATACGCTGCTACTATGCTTTTTTTTTTAATACTTAACTAATCTTAATTAAATTTGATTGAAAATTGTGGTTTTTGATGACAGCACATGGGCTCAAGAGAAGCTTTATAGTTTTAAAACACATTCCAAAAGTCTACTTCTCGTGGGTGAGAACTAGGTACAAAGGCCTAAACTAACCACTCCCTTTTTAGAAAAACTGGGTGGAGACACTACCCCCTCCTCCTCGTTTCCGGATGAAGAAATCCCTTTTCACCCGCCCCCGCAGCGCTTACCTCGAAACTGTGTTTGACGAAAGACTTGGAGTAGAAAAAACGATGAAACAACACCTGCCCCGTTGCCATCGCCACCTGCAGACAAGAGAGAAGAACGGAAGCGCAGGGGTCAGGCGGGCCCGCACCAGGCGCCGCCGCCATTTTGTGCCGCCGCTCTCTCCCCCTCCCCCTCCCGCCGCGAACTGTTCGCTGCCGGGTCCTCCTTTCGCCTTGGCGCCCTCCCACCCTCGACACGCCCGGGATCCGGCTGGGGCCTGTGGCTGGAGAGCCCGAGGAGGCATCCCCACCCTGCCGAGACACCCGGGTACCGGGATGCAGCGGAAGGGACAGCGGGGAGAAGCGCGCTGGGCCGGCCCGGGGCCGAAGCACTGACCTGCGGCAACCGGAGGAGAATGCCGGCGGCTTGGATGAGCTCGCAGCCCAGGATGCGCAAGTCGGTCTCGCTGGGCAGGTCGAGCCCGTCCTGCATAGACGGGGTAGGGGAGAGCCGCTCCTCCGGAATCAGCGAGTGGTCGATGGTGAGCGAAACTTCCGAGTACAGGCGGTCGCCGATCAGGATCCCTCCCGTCGTAGTCGTCGTCGTGGTCGTCGTCCCGGAGCTAGAGCCGCCCGCACTCGGGGCGGCCGACGAGGCGGCGGCGGCAGCGGTCGCGGTCGGGTGAGGCCCGGACGCCATAGTCTCAGCGAGCTGCACGCACGCCCAACGCAGCCGGAACCCAGAGCGAGACTAACCAGCGTCCTCGGCGCGACGGATATTCCCGTGACCGCCTGATTCTGGGCCGCTTCACGCAGCGTGCGCTTCCGCCCTGACGTCACCACGCCCGGCTGGTGCGCGCCAACTAGTCCCTTCAGGCCTCGCCTAGGCCTGCGCCGCCCGCGAGCAGAGGCCGGAGTGAGGAGTGCCGCCTTTGTCACCTGATGACCTCTCTGCTGGGGCCACGGAGTGGTCCAGGAGGTCGTCTGTTTAGCTAAAAACAGGTCTCAGTCGCCGCGTTTTTAATATTATTAGCCACGAGAATAATAAGGGAACTTTATCCCCAAGTTAGAGTTGGCAGAATTTTGCTATAATGTCTGCGCGATTTCGGTAATTTGTCAAGGACCTGCGTCTCTCTGCTTCTGTCTCGCCCTTCTAACTTTTAGCATTTGCGCGGCGCAGAGTCAGCGTGTACAAGAGGAGTTTAGGGCCGACCTTTGCCCTCATTGGCGGGTAGGAGCGGTTACTGTGATGTGTGCAGACTAATTTGTGATTTAAAGTGATCCGCGAGGAATGTGGAGAGGACTGCCGTACAGTATTTTTAGAAAACACTAATGTGAACTACATTGGTTCCCCGAAAAAGCTCTACGATGAGCATGTAATTCCCCCTGGTATTCAAGTAAGACTAAGGCTTCGTAACGACAAGGAGAGCGGCTGCTTTCGCCTGTTAGCTTCTGAAACTCTGGCCTGAGCCAGTGACAGGGCCCCCGTAATCTGGAAAATCCCTAATTTCCAAAAATAGGGCGAGAACTTTACAGAGATAATTTGATTATGTCCAGGGGTCAATGTATCCATGTTGGTTACTACAATTAGGCAGAATGGAAGAAATAAATCTCATTTGTGTTTCTTCTGGGATTTTAGCTAGCGATTCCTGAAATTTCCTCATGTTTGAAGTAAAAACAGTGATACTGATAGGAACAGGTAGAGTCTGGAGTTGGGAGTAAATGAGTAGATCTTGGTTTATTCCAACTATCTTTTTATCCCACACTTGAACCAATGATACGTTAGGCTAGAGATGAGAAATCCCATTATCTTTCTATTCATAGCTCGGGTTTAAGGCTTACTCTGTTAAATTGTGAAAAGTGCATTGAAACTTGGATCTTCAGAACAAAGGAAGTTTGAATACATTTCAGTATTTGTCAGTGATGTCATTAAAGCAAAACATATTCAGAAACCTCATCTTTAAAAACGCATTACATCGATTTTATTTGGTAAATCCTTATATGAATAGTTCTGAACCCTGGCTGTGAATTAGAATCTTCTGAGTTTTGAAAACATATTGATGCTTGAGCCTTACCTTCAGCCTTGCCAACCTTATAGAGGTTGATGTAATTAATTTAGGGTGGGCTCAGCCAGTGTGTGGATTTTGCCTATCCAATGTTCAGCCAGGGCTAAGAAATACTACTCCAATGGAGTGTAATTCAGGTTCTGGCTAAAGCACTTAAACTCTCTGATTTTAACTTTTTTTTTTTTTTTTTTTAGTGTTTATTTATTTTTGAGAGAGAGATAGCTGGAGAGGAGCAGATAAAAAGGGGACAATCCAGAGTGGGTTCCATGCTGACAGCAGCAAGCCTGATATGGGGCTTGAACTCACGAATCATGTGACTTGAGCCAAAGTCAGAAGCTTAACTGAGGAGCCACCCAGGCACCCCTCCTTGACCTTTATGACTAGTCTGCTTCCAGGGAAACTTCCCTACCCAATATTCAGAAGTCATTTAAAAATAATATTAATAAACTTTGAAATCTTTAAAAACTATTTAATGGTACGCTGTTTTTCTGGTTCTGATAACCTACTATGGTTATGTAAGATAGTGTTTTGGAAGTTTGGATCAATGATACATGGAACTCTGCTATTTTTGCAACTTTTTGTGAGTTTTCAATTATTTCAAACTAAAAAAGGGTAATTGGTAACATGATTCATTGAAACATAAAGTTTCAGTGAAATCACCACCTGTATTTATAATGACTTGAGAGTAATATAATTTATTTTTAAGATATTTCTTAATGGAAATTTATTCCTCTGTAGAGGGTCTTCCACCATACCTCTTCAATATGCTGCCAATAAACTGACTTGTTGATGTCTTGATATATTTTATAATATGTTTTTACTCTCTAGATCCATGATTTTTAAAAACTCACAAGTGTAGGAGGGAGTTATGGGAGGAGATGGGGTTCCTTTTCTATTCCTGATATCTTATCCCAGTAGACCTTTCTGCTCCCCACCTCCTTCCTGTGTCTGACATTCATTTCCAGAAGAGCAGAAACACCCAGATCATTCCACACTTGGGCCTATTTCCCACTTCCTCGGACTGTACCCCCAAATTATGTCCAATAGAGAGGAGTATTTTCACTGTTCATCCCTTTAGCATCAAAAAAGGTGGTAGAGGAGGTGGGCCAACATTTTATTTGCTTAGCATTAATTCATCAAACTGATGTTATTTTTAATTTTAATTTTTTTTTAAATCCATGACTAATCCATAGGATGGAAAGCAATAGGTCTAGTGGTTCTGCTCCACAAGGTTGTCTAAGGATAGGGGTTAAAAAAATTATGATTATCCTTTTCAGGGTCAAATTCTAGATAAATCATAGTTTAGAAAATTGTTATGTTATTTCTAAATTATTTTGAAGAAAGTTTGTTTTTCCATATACCTACTTCCAAAACATAAACATTAAAATGTAGAAAGACTAAGACCTATTCAGAGTTATAAAAGTTCTAGACCTGGGACTAGTAAAGCATATGTTTTAATTGTATGAAAGCATTAGTAGAAGTGCATTGAGGCAAGTGAGAGAGTTCCATTAGGAAGGTACATGATTGAGTTTTTTGTCACGCAAAAGAAAAATGGAATGGTGTATCTGTAATTTTGTATATTCTTTCAACAAACAGAGGTCCTGCTAGTAGACCTGGAGTTCACCATGTGTAAAAGAAAATCCGTGATAAAGTTGCAGTTTTTATTGTTTTAAGCCTTGCAGCCTTCGTATGATGGCTCAAGAGACCAGTGGAATTATGAGTGGCCTTCCTATAACTACTGAAGAATCATATTCTTGATGCTTTGATCAGTTCTCATTCCATTAAACACTGTAGCCTTTCTGGGGAACATGTTTTTCATATTATTTAACAGGTTCTTTAATCCTAAAATCATAATTGATAAAACTTATTAATTTCTTCAGCAATCAGTTATTCACCAGTAGACCACTAGAGTTTAATAACACTGTAATTTAGGCTAAGGGCAAATGAAGTGTAAGTGCCCATCAGAAGAAGCTACACTCTTAATAAAGGGAATGATACACACAAAGCTAAATGTTAAGGTGACCAGTAAGTGCAAGAGCAGGCAGAGAAAGGATAAGTCATTATGGTAAATGTGACCAGGAGAAGTTATAACCTTAAGAAGTTCCTAAGCAAGTTTCTGTTTATAGCAGAGATCATAGAATATTTGATTTTACACATGAACTATTCATGTGGCTTCATGACTTTTTAGTCTTGTGGTTATATGACAATACATTCTGATCTGGTTGCTCTCATCATTAGTTGTTCTGAAATTGATTTATATGTAATTAAGGCTTAGGCATATACTGCTTGGTAAATCTCATAACAGCACCGGGCATTCTGCTGCTAGTTCTGCTGAGAACTACTTCTGAGATTTTAAGCAACCAGTTTACTCAAGAGGGACTCCAGCTGGAGCCCTTGCAGGTCTAAACTTCGGTGATTCTGGTCATCCAAACATCTTGAACCTCAGACTCCTCTTTGGTTCTTATTTCTTCTTTATTTTAGTCACCTAGTCCTGTTGTTACTTCTTTCAAGGAAGGAAATTGTTCTTGAATCTTCCTGTTCTGTCTATCCTATCATATCTACTGGTATGTCATGCATGGACCATTATAGTAGCTGTCTAAATGTTCTTCTTCATTCTCACCCATTCCTCATTCAACTGGGGAAATCTCTAGAAATATCAGTTTCCTCACCTCACTTCCTCAAATAAAAACTTTGGAAATAAAAGATAGAGATCAAACACCTTTTGGAAGTTGAAGCTTTGTACAGCATAAACTTGCTTTGTCAGTGATTCCTTATCAGATTACCAGCTTGCCTAATTCCCTTCCTTTCTCAAGCTCACAACATTCTTACTCTTCCTGTTAATCAAATCTTTCCAATTTTTTTGAGATCTAGATGAATTTCTACCTCTTGCCAGAAGCCTTCCCCACCTGTTCTAGCTTTCATTACCTTTTCCCTTTGTTTAGGTTCCCTCCTGGCATTTATGACCTTCACTATATGTTTTGACACTTGGTTTTATACTGTTATGCATTGTTACTTGATCACCTCATGAGTGTGTGTCTTGACTTTAAAAATAGGACCATATTTGCATTTATTTTGCATTGTGCACAGCACTTGGCAGACACTGTGCCTATGGTAGATACTTACTCAGAACTTGTGGAACTGAATTGACATTTGTTTCCTCGTGCTTGGCCTAGGAAGCCTGGTTTTGCCTTTTCCTTTCCGTCCAAACA
This sequence comes from Acinonyx jubatus, assembly GCF_027475565.1. Taxonomy (NCBI): domain Eukaryota; kingdom Metazoa; phylum Chordata; class Mammalia; order Carnivora; family Felidae; genus Acinonyx; species Acinonyx jubatus. The sequence continues at coordinate 106,069,940 of NC_069384.1, read as the reverse complement.
GCCAGTTCCATCCTCAGGTATCTGTCCTACCACTGTAGCCATCTCCCTAATGGAGAACTACTGTACTCCCAAATAGAGGTCCCCATTTGCCCTGTTCGCTTTGCAGCACTCAGCCGTGTTTCCACTTCTGCTCTATTCTGTGTCCTTCTTATAGTGGGCTGCTTAAGTAGCCCACAAGTTCTGTTCTATATAGGCATGAGCTACAGAACACGCCTGTTGGCATTGTTATAACTGGAGTTGTGGTGTGAGGATGGGAGCTCACAGAAGGTAATACAGTGGAGTAGTTTGGTGTTCGATGTAGACAGAGGCTCAGTTTTTGGAGGTATGTCCAGAAATTGGTCATGTGTGACCAAGAGTTAAGAACAGTGCCAGTTAGATAAACTGAACTGTAAAGCCAACAAAACCATAGGTTTGCTTTTGGAGCTAGACTAATGTTAATAGTCCGATGTCTTTTTCACACAAGGAAACTAAGGTCCAAGGAGGAGGCTGCAAATGTAGCTACTCATTAGTATTTGCTAATTGCAAATAATTCAGTGCAGCCTATCCTTGGATGGATTCATTCTTTATGGTATTTAATGTCAGAAATTGGCCAGCTAGTGTTGGTTTCAGTTACCTATTCAAGAGTAATAAGAGCTTGTTGGTATGACCTCCAGACAGACTACATCAAGGAAGTATGGCCCTGCCAACACCTGGAATTTGGCCCAGGGAAACTAATTTAGGACTTCTGACCTATAGAACTGTAAGATAAAAATTTTTGTTGCTTTAAGCCCTAGGTTTGTTGTAATTCTTCATAGCAGTTTTAGAAAACCAGCATACTAAGAGTAGCTATTTGCTGATATTTAAGAAATGTTTCTCAAACCTTAAGATGCTCCACCTGGGTGGATTGTAATCCCCAATTCTAAAAATGACTCCTGAGTGATGCTGAAACTGCTAGCCCAAGGGCTATACTGAGCAAGGCTTTGAGGCACATTAGATGATTTTGTCTTTTATTACTTCCAGTATGAGGAAGTAGACCCAGTGGTTAAGAGTACTGGAGGCTCTGGAGTTAACATACTGGGGGAAAAATTCTGTCACTTAATAGTTACGCAACTTTTGGCAAACTACTTAATTTGCTTAAATTATTTAGGCAATTATTTAAGTTCAGTTTTCTCACCAATAAAACGATACTAATAACACCTACCCCAGATTACTGTTTGTTAGGTGAAAGGGTTATACATGAGTTCATTTCCCAGTCCTTGGAAATGCAAATTATTTACCTGATGTTGGCCAAAGGGTAATGCCTATAATCCTGGTCCCAGGGACTTTTGGTTTGCCAGGTGTGAACATTTTGTATTCATTCATTCATTCATTTTTCACTTTTAAACTCTTAATTGTTGACAACTAAGTACTAGACTTTATTCTAGGCATTGGGGATATGGTGATAAATAAGACAGATTCTGCCTTCAAGGAGTTTGTAGATGATACACAGATATACAAGTGTGATAATTTTGGCTAATTCTTTTTTTTTTAATAAAATGATCTTTGAGATATATTATTAAGTGAATATTATTATTGAAAAGTGAACATGTATATAGCACAATATGTGTAGTGTGATCCTTTTTATATGAAGTTAACTATACATATATATGATGAATTACTAGTGAAATGAAATTTTAAGATGTTGAAAATGCAAATCTGAATAGTTTGTTATTAGATTTAATAGATGTAAAGTTACTTTGTCAAATTTCCGTAACAATTTCTAGACACTGAATTTCTAGATTTATCTCATTGATTACTCATAATAAACAGTTCAGAGTTTGGTGTCAGCCCATGGGCCATTCTTTGAGTGATATTATTCTTTTCACTTTTTAAAATACTATAACATTTCTTGTATAATTGCAATTGTTTTGAAAAAAAATCCTAATTTGGTCTGATAACAGACACAGTAAAGAAGTGGTTCTGAGGATGGGGTAATTTTATGGACAAGCAAACAAAGAAGGTGGCAAAAAGGAGGTGATATGTGATCTGGATTTTAAAGGCTACATGGGCATTCGTCAGAAGGATAAGTGTGGAAGAGTATTTTATTTTCTCTAATTTTTTTAAATGTTTATTCTTGAGAGAGACAGAGCACAAGCAGGGGAGGGGCAGAGAGAGAGGGAGACACAGAATCTGAAGCAGGCTCCAGGCTCTGAGCTGTCAGCACAGAGCCTGACGCAGGGCTCAAACTCACTAACTGTAAGATCATGACCTGAGCCAAAGTTGGATGCTTAACCACCCAGGCACCCTGGAAGAGTATTTTAAACAGAGGGAAAATGGGAGCCATGGCAGGGAGGTGTGAAATTGCTCGTTGTGTTGAGAAAGATAGTGGACATCTGTTGTTTTAGCCTGCCCAGCATCTAGTCTCCCTTCTTCCATTTCCCTTAGGGACCCACAACTTCTCCATTCTCCGCGTAGGTGGTTTGGGTAGGGCTGACCTCTTCCCTAGCTCACAAATCAGCATTTCTCACCCCACTCCCCTTCCAGTGATTGGTTCAGGACATCAATTATGTCAAGAACTTTTGCTGTAACCCTGGCCAGTGGAGGGGAAAGAAGTGCTTGTTCCTTCTGGGGCTGTTGAGAAGGGAGATGTAAGCCCAGACTGACAGAGTACCAGTTTAACACTGGACAAATGAACCAGTTTGAGAATGGAGCCTGCAGAGAAAAAGAGCAGAGACCAGAGATAGAAACTCAATCCAAAGACTTTATGCCCTCACATGTAGCCATACCCTATCTTCTACCCCTGAGATTTTCAGTTACATGAACAAATAACTTCTTTTTTATTCATTTAATCTTAACTGAAAGACCTACACAAGGAATATTTTGGTGTGCTAGAATAGTGTGTGTGTGTGTGTGTGTGTGTGTGTGTATACACTAGGGACTAAGAGGCTGCAAGGGTGGGCAGGGGCTAGAAGAGCTTAGGAACAGGCCCTCATTTACGGAGGAGCTCTGGAGGGTCTAAAGCAATGTTAAAAAGGAGTCACTAGTGCTAAGCCTACATCACCAAACCAAAACTAACATCTAACTTCATTGCAGTTTCAGTCTCCTCCAGGAATGTAATCTTAACTCATTGATCTGGAATTTCTTGGTTGGCAGTAGTGAGGTAATTTAGCTAATAGGCCCTCTTTTATCTCCCAAAGGAAGGTGACCTTGACTGAAATAATCCTTTTTTTTTTTTCATTTGTGACTTCCTTATCCCATCCCTTCTCTGCCTTTAAAACCTTTCCTTTTCTGTAGCTCTTTGGAGTTCCTTTCTATTTGCTAGATGGAATACTGCCCAATTTATACATCATTCAATAAAGCCATTTAGATCTTTAAAACACAGTTGAATTTTTTTTACTCTGTTGAATTTTTATTTAACAGCAGTGATTACCTCAAGAAAATGAAGAGCTATAACTCAGAAACTAATATTAAGAACATTTACTTCCTCAGGTTTTTCTAGCAGTTTCATTTTTATTATTCTCTTTCTTTCCCTCTGGTTGGGGCTAGGCAATTAAACATAGAAAGGACCTAGCAAGTCCCTGAAAATGACATTTTAAAGTGTTTTCCTTTGAAGAAATGAGAGTTGTTATTTTATTTTGAGCAATGAAGTAGCAGACTCTATTTACTTGTGTTTTCTAATAAGCAGTCAGTATAAGCAGACTTTCACTGTAGAAACTTTTAGGAATATTAAGAATCTTCTTTTCTGAAGCACCCTACTCACTGAATTCATTTTCTCAGCAGGAACAAGAAGTAACACTTCAGCCATTTTGGACATTATAACAAAAATAAATGAGCTTCACATCAACTTGCCTACATATATTTGTCCTGTTTCTTTAGTCTATAACAATTCCCTAGGCTTTTTTCTTTTATATTTTTCATGATTCCAAGTTAGTGGTTTTACAGCATGTCCCTTAATTTGGATTTGTCTGATTGTGATTAGGTTGTGATTAGATTCAGGGAGAACATCTTCCCACAAACACTCCATAGATGATGTTGTATCTCCAAGTTTAAGAGCAAGGGTCTTATGATGTCCAGTTATTGTCCAATTTTTACTTAATTTTGATGGTTTAGTTAAGGTGGCGTCCACCAGATTTATCCATTATACCTTTACACCTTTTAATAACCTGTGGGATGATTCTTTGGCAATAAATAACACTCTCAATATCTTTTGTACATTGTTTCAAAGAAGAAAAATGGCCCAGTTGAAACCTTACAGAGTTGGAAAGGATTATTTCAACAAATTTCTAGTTACTACCCACTAAACTATGTCATCCAAGGTGCTACGACCACACAGTAGTGAGACTGACCAGAGTAAAACAAAGAGCAAAATACCACAGGAGAATTTGGGAGAATGACATAGACCACATTAAAAGTGAGGAAGACGAAGTTCAGAGACAGGCAATGACTTGACCGAGATTTTACTATCAAATGTCAGAAGTGAGATTAGAACTTTGGTTTTTCTGATATCCAATCCAGCGTTCTTTTCGTGACAGCGTAAGAAGATTGTATTGTAAAGCTGGTTTTCCAGGACAGGTGTAACATTTGTTCTTACAATGAAAACAGTTCATGACACCTTACTATGTAACTAAAAGAACAAGCTTTCTCCAGGCCCACCACAATGTGTTTCAGAGAAAATGTTATTTAGATTGATTTAAATTATGTACATTGTGACATTTAACTCCATTGGACACCTAGTCTAGTTTTAGCTCCGAGAAATGCTTCCTCATACTGACAGTGACAAACACACTTGCAGATCTGATGTTGCTCATCTGCCACACCTTAAATCTACTACGGAACAAGATTTTTCTATTCACAAGTCAGGAAACAATTCAAAGGTATTTAAATCCTACATCCTGAGAGCGCTTACAGTTGACACATAATTGCTTTATGAGTGTTTGCATACATCTCACTGGAATCTCAAAAACGACCCACTTACTCCTTAAGGTGGGAAGTGGGGATCAGTACATATAGTCTGGATTGCTAAATGCACTGCCTTTACATTTAAGAATCTCTAGTGTATACTTTTCAGAATAGAAACATAAGAGAAATAGTCTTATACATACATTCGTTCAAGTATGTATTATACATTCATGCAGGACTATCGGCTTCAAATTTAAAAGCTGGTTCTGGAGATGAACTGTTTTAGGCATTGGTTTGGTGAGTTATGAGATTCTTTTGGGCTCAGTTTTGGATCTATAGACCCTGAAGGCCACAATATCATTTGACCTTTGTTCGTGCTTCTCAATACCGAACCTTGTAACATTCTGCGTGCTTTGGGATAAATGAATTTAATTAAAGAGTTAAATATTACATTTACAATTTTTTACATATGACTCTGGAGAGAACTCCCTCCGCCAACTGCTAAAGAGCCCTCCTTCCCGATTCTGGAGGACAGGCAGGTTTCCCAAAGGGCTCTACCGTGGGGGGTTAGTGACTGAAGTGGGCTGGTCAATCGGAAAGTCCTTTTCCCCTTGCTACAAGCTCGAGCTCGGAGAAAGCTCAGCACCCACAGGGCGTCAGACAAACAACCCACCACCCCAGGGTCTCAGGCCCCGATGAGCCTCACGGTCCGCCCAGGGACAATCGCGCCCAGCTCTGCCGCTGAACCCATGCAAGGCCTGGCTGGGCTGACGTAGGCTCCAGGCGAGAAATTATTTCACAACTGTCAAGAGGAAAGCGCGCGCCCACTCCGTCATTTCTAGGAAGGCTGGGGCCTGCCAGGCTGCGGGGGCGGACGGGAAGGACCGCACACTCCCCAAGACAACTGCAAACCCAGGGACAACCTGCGCACGCGCAACGCTCTCTTGCGCCTGAGGTTGAGCGGCTCCCTCCGCCAGCTGCCGGATCTAACTTGTGGGCCTTCTCGGCGCGCCGACTTCCGCGCCTGAGCGGCCGTGACGTAGCCGGTCTCCTCCTCTCGTCCTCCCGCGGCGCGGGTCTCTTGTGACGTCAGCAGCAGACTCCTCTCAGTCGATATAGTGCTAAGTGAGGGGCGGGCCGGATGGGCTGGTTGCCTGCTCCTCCCCCAACCTGAACTTGTTTTGTAAAGGAAATCTCTTGTAATTTCCTAAGACTTTAGATTAAGTCTTTAAACTGTTCCCGTTTCCTAATAAGGGAGAAAACGGCCCTCACCCTAGTTCCAGCTCCTTCCAAGCTGAGAGTTCTGTTAGAAGTAAGCTGCAAAATGTGTTGTTATTTGTATTTATTTGGAGGCGTTTTGCTTGTTGTTTTTATGTGTTCTCTTGGTGTGTCAATTGGCAGAAAGTGACATCCATAAAATCGTAACTTTGTATATTGGAAGCTGGGATAAGCAGTACCTAGTCTGGGTTAATGAAATTAATGTAATTTTAATTTAGTTTAAATTTAGTTTCCATTTGAATTATCCAGGAGTGTCATCAAGAAAGCGTGGGTATAAAAAACGGTTAAAGAGCTTCCAGGAGTATTTAAAAGTTTTGTAATCTGTTTAAAGCCAAAATGAAAATCAGGGTGTAATACAAGTAAAAAGCATTTAAACTTGTAAGGGGTGAAGGTTTTGTTTTTAGGGATAGTGAAATAGACACAGAGATTTGTGTGACTTGCTCAATAGGTATGGAATTCAGGCCACTGCTTTCACAATGCCAATACTCTTCCCAGTTTGACTAAAGCTGCCTTTAGAACCCGCTGCTGGACCTGGGCATCTATTGCCACTTTTCTTGGCTTCCTCCCTCACTGGTCTTTTCCCCTTTTCCATGATTCTGGTTCTTGCCCTCTCCTCCTTTTTGCTTTCTCTGTTTAACTTACTCTGTTTTCTTGATAGTTGAATCAGCCTTTCCTTTAAATACCTCTTTTTTAAAAATACCTGTAAAAGTGAGGGCACCTGGGTGGCTCCGTTGGTTGAGCCCTCCCTCCGACTTTGGCTCAGGTCATGATCTCCCATTGAGTGAGTTTGAGCCCACCTGGCCTCTGTGCTGACAGCTCAGAGCCTGCTTTGGATTCTGTGTCTCCCTCTCTCTCTGCCACTCCTCTGCTTGCACTGTCTCTCTTTCTCTCTCTTTCAAAAAAAAATTTAAATACCTGTGAAAGGAAGTGGAAGGATTTTTAAAGTTTATTTTCTTATGTTAAGGGAGGTTTTGGGGGGTGCAGGTAAGTTTGTATATGGATAGATATAAAACTTCCTCTGGTAAAAGCTGCCTCATAGCTTTTTTTCATTCATAGCAATACAGTGAAAGTAGGAGTGTGTGTGTGCGTGTGTGTGCATATGTGCGTGCAGTGAAGAAAAGAGAAAGGAGAGAGGGGAGGGAGTGCTGTGGTGCACTGTTTGGAATCAGAAACAGGAGAAAAAATATATAAACAGAGGGGTGCTCTACTCAATTCAAAATGACACAACTGTAGGTTCTATGAAAGAAATACATCGTTTCCAATCAATCCCTGCAAGTGCTTCAGTAATGCATTTCCTTAGATGATTTGTGTCTTTCAAAGAATAAACCTGTAGCTTTAGCAGCTTTAGCTGCCCCAGAAAAAGTAATCCTAGGAGTTCTGTTGATCTATTTCATAAATAATGAAATAATATATCAGTGTTTCCAGACTACATGGCCACTCTATAGGCTTCTCAGTATGGTGGCACCTGTTTCCAGTTCTGCCAGTGGATATTGTTATCCTTCTTCTACACGTGGGGAACCTAAAGCACAGAGTCCCTTGCCTACCTTACAGACCTACAATGAGACAGAACTGCTGTTTTTTTCCATTTTCTAGTTTCTGGGTGAACATATCTAGTAATATTATCTAACTTTGAACGAATAATAGAATTCACTAAAATATACCAACTGAGTGAAGCATGTTGTCTTATTAGCAATTTATTTCTTTGGTGTTTGTCTTACTCTGCTTGGTCAACAGTAACTTGCAGAAGTTGATTGGAAACATATTTTGTATATTGATTTGAGGGTAGTCCTGAAGTTTGATTTATGTGTTATTTCCCTATATTGAAAGAAAATACACTGTTCTGTATTCCATAATTTAAAAATAATTGGAGAGGCACCTAGGTGGCTCAGTCGGTTAAACATCTGACCCTTGATTTTGGCTTAGATTGTTGAGTTCGAGCCCTGAGTCAGGCTCCACATGGAGCCTGCTTGGGATTCTTTCCCCCTCTCTCTGCCCCTCCCCTGCTTGCAAGCTCTCTCTCAAAATGAATAAGTAATCTTAAAAAAAATTGGAAACTCGAGTGCATTAACCTAAGTGAAACAGACAAATACTATTCCATATTCACCAGGATGTACATTACATCCCAGAACTTATTCCTCTTATAATTGGAAGTTTGTATCCTCTGACCAGTTATCTCCCCATTCCCTGCCTCCTTCCACCAGCCTTTGGTAACCACTACTGTTTCTCTGAGTTTGGCTTTTTAGATCCCACATATAAGTGAGATCATACACTGGCTTATTTCGCTTAGCATAATGCCCTCAGAGTTCATCCAAGTTGTCTCAAATGGCAGAATTTCCTTTTTTCTCATGACTGAATAGTATTACATTATATGTATACACCATATTTTTGTTATATACATCCATTGATGGATGCCTACATGGTTTCCATATCTTGGCTATTGCAAGTAACACTGCAGTAAACATGGGATTGCAGATATCTCTATGAAATCCTGATTTTAATTCCTTTGGAATCAGAAGTGGGATTGCTGGATCATTTGGTAGTACTGTTTTTAATTTTTTGAGGAACTTCTCTATACTATTTTTCATAGTGGCTGTACCAATTTACATTCCTACCAACAATGCACAAGGATTCCTTTTCCTCCACAACTTCACCAACACTTGTCTCTCGTCTTTTTGATAATAGCCATTCCAACATGTATGAGGTGATATCTCATGGTTTTGATTTGTATTTCCCTGATGATTAGTGATGGGAGCACCTTTTCATATGCTAGTTGCCCATTTGTATGTCATCTTTGGAAGACTATTCAATTTCTCTGCCTATTTTTTAATCAGGTTTTTGTTTTGTTGTTTTATGCTATTGAGTTGAATTCTTTATATATTTTGAAAATTATCCCCTTATTAGATATATAATTTGCAAATATTTTCTCCCATTCTGTAGGTTGCCTTTTAATTTTGTTAGTAGTTTCTTTTGCTGTGTGGTTTTTTTAGTTTGATGTGGTCCCGTTTATTGATTTTTGCTTTTTAAAAAAAATTTTTTTAACGTTTATTTATTATTGAGAGACAGACACAGAGCGTGAGCAGGGGAGGGGTAGAGACAGGGGGAGACACAGAATCTGAAGTAGGCTCCAGGCTCCGAGCTGTCAGCACAGAGCCCGATGCAGGGCTCGAACTCACAAAGTATGAGATCATGACGTGAGCCAAAGTCGGACGCTTAACGGACTGAGCCACCCAGGTGCTCCTATTGATCTTTGCTTTTGGTGCTTGTGCTTTTGGTGTCATATCCAGAAAATTGCTGCAAGACCAATGTCAAGGAGTTTTTTGCTGTTCCCTTTATGGTTACAGGTCTTATGTTTAAGTCTTTAATCCATTTGAGTTCATTTTTATGAGTAGTGTAAGATAAGGGTCCAATTTCATTTTTCTGCATGCAGTTATCTAGTTTTCCCAGTAACAGAGCAGATATTAAATGTTCTCAACATAATGACAACAAAAACAAAGTGGTAATTATGTGAGGGGAGGGATGTGTTGACTACCTTTGTTGTGGTCAATGTTTCATAATGTATGTGTTTATCAAATCATCACATTGTGTGCCTTAAACTTACATAATATTATATGTCAGTTATATCTCAGTAAAACTGGGGTGAAAAAATAAAGAGAATTAAAAAAAAATTGTTGATTTCAATGAAGAATGAAAACAGAAAAATATGATCTGTGATATTTAATCCAAACATTTATATTAGGATAAATTATTCCCATAATGTCTGTGTAATGTTATATGCGTATCCTGAAGTTTGCAATCCACAGAAGCACTGTTATTTTATGTTATTCTTCCCCCCCCAAAAAATTCTACCTTCGAGAGTAGTGATTTTTATCTTTTATATATTTTTATATCTTTTATATCTTACATTTATTATAAAATTAGAAACCTGGATCCCAGGATGGTAGAAACACAAAACTTGCTTATTCCAAAAAACTTTTTATATATTTATAGGACTTTATTATTATCCTTACTATATGCACTATTTTAAAGACAAAATATAAAGCAGGAGCATTGTTGGTTTTTTTTTGTGGCTTCGTGGCTTTTTGTGTTGGGGTTTTGTGGCTTTAAAATCAAATAAAAATAATGTCTGTATTAGTGTTTAAAATGTCAGCAATAGTGTTGACATTTTTACTGCTAGAACTATAGAGACATGAATTAATATAATCACCTGAGAAGTTAGGCTAATCAATTCTTTTATTGGAAAACTTGAGGATGTCTTTTACTAACGTCATTCATGAGATACAATTTGAAATGGGGGCTCAAAGAGCAAGGTTTAGGGGCACCTGGGTGGCTCAGTCATTTAAGCATCCGACTTGATCTTGGCTCAGGTCATGATCTCACAGTTGTGACATCGAGCCCCACAGTGGGTGCTGTTCTCCTGGAGCTGGTTGGGGTTCTCTCTCTCTCCCTCTCGTTCTGCCCCTCCTCCATGTGCACATGCCCTCTCTCCCCCTCTTTCTCAAAATAAATAAATAAACTTTAGGAAAAAAAGAGCAAGGTTTACTGACTTTATTCTTCTATCTTAGAACTAAGATAGAGGCTCACACAACTAACAAGTAGTTTGAACAGAAAGCATGAACTAAAGGGACTAGGCTTTACATGTTCTGAATCTCTCAAGTGGGACATGTATGTACAAAAATTTCTTTAGATTATTTGGAAAAACTTTATTCCAAAGTATTGTGAACTTCCATTCTGCAGATGATTGGAATATATTTGGGTAATGAATCTGTCCATTCATACCCATATGTCTTTGACCCTCATATTCCATTGCAGTTACTTTTTCTGCATAACAAACTGACCTAAATTTGGCATCTTAGAAACAACCATTTTATTATGTTCATAGATTTTGTGGCTCAGAAATTCCATCCAAGCACAGCATGGTTGATTCTTCTCTGAGGAGTCCCTTGGGCTGGTCTGGCTCAAAGACTAGGAGCAACTACTCTTGGCTACTTTGTGTGGGTTGGCTTCCTTACAGCTAGTGTCGTCTGGGTAATTAGACTTTATGTGGCAGTTCAGGGCTCCAGCCTCAAGTGTTCTAGTGCATAAGGCCAGTGCTGCATTGGCTTTTATGACTCAGCCTCACTATTGTGTCTGCTGTAAACTATTGGTCGAAGGAGTCATAAGTCTACCCAAATTCAGAAAGTGCGTGTGCTCGTTTTGTGTGATTCATCTTATCGTGCCTCACAGATATTGGGTTGTTTTTTGTTTGTTTTGTTTTTTTTTACAAATTGAAGTTTTGTGGCAACCCTGCCTTGAACAAGTCTATCAGTGCCATTTTTTCCAACAACAGTTGCTTATTTCATGTCTCTGTGTCACGTTTTGGCAATTCAGTATTTCCAACTTTTTCCTTATTTGTCATGGTGATCTGAGATCAGCAATTAGTAATTGCTGAAAGCTCAGGTGATGGTAAGCATTTTTTAGCAATAAAATATTTTTTAAGTTTTTATTTATTTTGAGAGAGAGAGAGAGCAGGGGAGGGGCAGAGAGAGAGAGAGACTCCCAAGAAGGCCCGGTGCTGTCAGTGCAGAACCTGACGCGGGGCTGGAACTCACGAACTGTGAGATCATGACCTGAGCTGAAATCAAGAGTTGGAAACTTAACCAATTGAGCCCCTAGCAATAAAGTACTGTGTTTTTTAATTAAGGTATGTACGTTATTTTTTTAAGAGATAATGTTATTACACACTTAAGGGACTATAGTGTAAACATAACTTACATGCAATGAGAAACCAAAAAATTCATTTGACTCACTTTGTTGCAATATTTGCTTTATTACAGTGGTCTGCAAACAAAACCCACAATATCTCTGAGGTAAGTCTATATGTGCATTTTTGTAGGTTAGCACTTGGAATTAAGCAGATGCCTTGTACCCCCAAAAGTCTGCTCCTGTGACCCGGCCTCTCCAGAGACATGCCCTGTTTCTGGTCTCTGAAACCTGCATAGCCTCCAGGATGGAAAGTGCCCACTCCTCAAGAATCTTTCTGATTTGATTTGATTAAACCAATGACGAACAGTCTGCATTTGGATTGACTGCCTGATGTGGTCCTGGTCTTAGTCAGCCATCAATGCTCCCAGGTGTCTATTCTTGGACGATACCCAACAGTTCTGGCTGTTCCATGCTGGCAGGTTTGTGCAGTTTCCTCCACCTCTGCCTTCAGGAGAAATATGCACATTTGTGTAAAATAAGGCTTGGAATTAGATGCCAGGTACTAGAAAAAGACTGCTTCTGTGATCTGGCCTCACCCTGTTCCAGGTTCCTGGCCACCCTGACTTGTGTGACATGCACATGGGCAGGGCATCCCCTGTCATCCATCCTTGGGTAGCCAGAACCCTCTAGGCCTGTGGAGCTAGGGCCTACACTTAACCAACTGCACATCTTCGGGAATGGAGGGAGACCTCCCCCTGAAAACCATTCTGAGACAACCACTGAAATGGGTGACTGGGGACCCCATGTAGACCTACTGTCTGCTGGAGTCCCAGGCTTCGGGCAGCAATCAAGGCTTCCAGGTGTCTCTTCTTGGAGACCACACATTCCATCCCTGGCAAGACAACCCAGATTACTCAGGCTCTGCCATCAGTGGGAATAGGCACATTTGTGTAGATTATGGCTTGGATTAGGTAGATGCTTTATAACCCCCAGGGCCTACTACAGTGACCTGGCCTCTCCAGATGCCTTGCCCTGTTTAGGTCCTTGGCCACCCTGACCCATGCCACCTGTGCATGCTTACTTTGTTTGCATGCACTTTTTTGCACTCTTGGGCAGACTCGGCACTGAAGCCCGTGGAACTCTGGCCAGGCCCCAACCACCTGCATAGCCTCTGGTGTAGTGGGAGCCCACCTCCTGAAAATCACTCTGAGATGGCAACTGGAAATGGCTAACAGTGTTTCTATGGATTTGCTTCCTTACTCGAGGCTTCAATGGAGACTAGTGCTTCCAGGTGTTTCCTAATGGAGGATACCCTGCCCTGCCTGCCTGGCTCCTTCCTGGCAAGGAAGTTGAAAAACTTCCAGCTCTGCCTTGGAGGGGGAGAATTGTGTACAATGGTAGGTAGGCCTTGCAATTAGGCTAAAGTTTTTTCTACCCCCAAAGAACCTGTGGGGGTTCTCCTCTCAGTTCTCAGTTCTCCTGTGTGAGAACCTCTCCCAACCCTTCCCCTTTTCCAGGACCCTGGCCACAGGCACATGTGAGTCTGGCACATACACAGCACACACACTGACAGCTGCCCTTGAGCAGAAAGGCCCTCCAGGCCTTCGGAGCTTGGGCCCATCCCTTACCACCTGCATTGCAAAAAGTGGAGGAAGCCCACCCTCCACCCCCCAAAATCACTCTAAGGTGTTAGCTGAAATGGGAGACTGCCAGTCTCCTTGTGGGCTGCTTGCCAGATGTGGTCCTGGGCTTGTGCTGTAGTCGGGCTCCCAGGTGTCTCTCTTTGGAGGATACGTTGGTGAGCCAAACCAATGTAGACCTTGCAAAGCAGTCCAGATTCACTCAGCTCTGCCTTCAGGTGAAGATGTGCATTTGTGTACCAGAAGGCTTGGGATTAGGCAGATCAGTTACCTCCAATAGTCCCCTCCCCTGCCTGGGCCTCACCTGACATTGACCTGTTCCTGGCTACTCTGATCCGTGAAGATATCTTTCAATAAGAGGCACTTAGGGTTCTTGATTGCTGCAGAAGCCTCCAACCCCATCATGCAGCTAGGTCATGTGGGCTGACTGTAGCCAGTTTAAAGCTGCTTCCTCAGAAAGATTTTTGGTGGTGAGCTACATCCACCCAAAATGCTATCTATGTAGGTGATTGGGGACTTGGCGTGAAATCCTAGGCCTGATGGGCACTGGCTGCCTGGGCAGGCTGACAGGTGCGTACTGCACATGCATGGGCCATGCAGGTAGCCAGGGACAGGTGTATGCGGAAGCCAGATAGCAGGTGCAGGCTATAGGGACTATAACATATCTCCCTAATTCCAGGCTCTAACATAGACAAATCTGCCTGTTCAACTGGGGGTAGAACTGAAGGAATCTAGATGACCTTACCAGGGTGGGGACACACGGGATGGTCAGGTACACCCAAATGTGTACTGACAGTCCTCAATGTAAAATGGAGCCTCAGAAATACTTTCAGCTGGTGGGCTCCCTACACCCTGAGACCACTCAGGCGGTTGATGTCCTACCAGAGCTCCATGGACCTGGAGTGCCCCTGCAAATGCTAACAGTGTGCAGACGGCACATTCATCGTCCGTGCAGGTCAGGGTGGCCAGGACAATGTCCTGAAGTGCCTGTTCACAGGGAGAAGCATTGGGGGTTCCTGACATCTGCCTAATTCAAAGCATTCACCTACACAAATGCTCATATTCCACCTGAGGGCAGAGCTGGAGGAATTTGGACAGACCTGCCAAAGTGGGTCAGCCCAGGATAGTTAGGGTACTCTCTAAGAAGAAACACCTGGGAGCCTTGGATCCCTGGATCCAGGTAACACCTGGAGAAGCCTAGGATTACATCGGGCAATCCATTCCAAATGGGGACTATCTGTTGCCAATTAAATCTGCAGCCTCAGAAGATTTATAAGGAGTGTGCACTCTCCACATTGGAGCTTGTGAAGGTTTTGGAGAAAGGCCTAAGCCCAACAGACCTAGGGGGCCTGGGCACCCAAAGGCCAGCTGACAAAGTACAGACTGCATGTTTATACGTAGCACAGGGCAGGGGAGACAGGGACATAAAACATGACAGCTGTAGGGAGAGGCTGGGTCCCAGGAGCAGGTTACTGGGGGTACTTGGTTCTAATTCCAAGTGCTAATTTTCACAAATGTTCATATTTCCCCTGAAGGCAGAGCTGGAGGAATCTGGACTGCTTTGCTAGGGTGACTCCACACAAGATGGTTGGGGTATACTCCGAGAAGAGATATCTGGGAGACTTGCTTGATGGGGAACCCCAGGACCCCACCAGGCAGCCAGTCCACATGGAGACCGATTGTCACCAGTTTAAATCTACTGCCTCAGAAAGATTTTTCTAGTGTGGGCTCCCTCCACCCCAAGGCAATGCAGGTGGTTGGGGGTCCTCCTGGAGCTCCAGGGGCCTGGAGTGCCCCCTTCAGCCAAGGGCCAGCTGAGGAGGTACAGATTGTACATATGTAGGCTGTGCAGGTCCAAGTAGCCAGGGGCTTGTAATAGGGCAACTGTAAGGAGAAGCTGGGTAACAGGAGCAGGCTAGTTGGGGTACCTGGAATCTGCTTAATTCCAAGTCTTACTTTAAAGAAATGAGCATATTCCCCCTAAAGGCAGAGCGGGAGGAAAGTGGGCTGCCTTGCTAGAATGGGGCCAGGATGACTGACCAGGATCTCCTCTAATAAGAGGTACCTGAAAGCCTTGATTGCTGGAGCAGCCAGGGGCCCCATCTGATGCTGGTACTTACTGTTTAAAGCCAGTTTAAAGCTGTCACCTCAGAATTTCAGGGGCGGGATTCCTCTGCCCAGGAGGCTATGCGGGTGGTTGGGACCAACCAACTCCACTGGCCTGGAGGGCACCAGCTGCCCTTGGTGGGCTGATGAGGTGCCTACTCTGCATGTGCAAGCTTTGCAGGTCAGAGACCAGCAATAGGGCAAGTGTCTGGAGAGGCTCGGTCATAAGATCAAGCTTTGGGGGTACGGGGATCAGCTTAATAATTCCAAACCCTAACCTATTCAAACATGCATACATATTCCACCCAAAGGTACAGCTGGAGGAGCCTGGACTGACTTGCCAAGATGGGGCCTGTTGTGCTGCTGTGGTATCCTCTGGTAAGAGATATCTGTAAGCCTTGATTCCTGGTAAACCTAAGACCCCATTGAGCAGCCCATCCAAAAGGGTTCTGACTGTTGACAGTTTAATTTTTTTTTAATGTTTATTTTTTTTTTTTTTGAAAGAGAGAGACAGAGTGTGAACGGAGGAGGGGCAGAGAGAGGGAGAGACAGAATCTGAAGCAGGCTCCAGGCTCAGAGCTGTCAGCACGGAGCCCGACGCAGGGCTCAAACCCACGAACTGTGAGATTGTGACCTCAGCCAAAGCTGGATGCTTAACTGACTGAGCCACCCTGGAGCCCTATGACAGTTTAAAGCTGCCATCGCACAAAGATTTCTGGGAGGTTGGCTCCCTCCACTCTGAAGACTATACTGGTTTGGGAGACTAACCCAAGCTCTGCCAGCCTGGAGGACCCTGACTGGCCTCAGCAGGTTGACAGGGTGTGTTACTACACATGTGCAAGCAGCACAGATTTGGGAAGCCAGGGACCTGGAACAGGGCAAGTTTCTGGAGAGACACAGGATCGGTCTGTTGGGGTTTCAAGGCATCTACCTCATTGTAAGTTTAGCTTACACAAATGTGCATATTCTCCCTTAGGGCAGAGCTAGAGGAATCTGGACTGCCTTGCCAGGGTGGGCCTGCACAGGATGGTCTGGGTACCATCCAATAAGAGACACCCAGGAGCCTTAATTGATGGAGAAGCCTGGGACACCATTAGTCAGCCATCCAAGTGGGTATTGACAGTCCCCAGTTTAAAAAGAAGCCTCAAAAATACTGGTTTGTGGGCTTTCTACACCCAAAGGCCATTCATTCTGGGGGTTGGGGTCCTGCTGAGCTGCATGGCCTGGAGTGCCCCTTATAGCCCAATGCATGCTTCTAGAGTGTGATCTGAGCATGCACAACCTCAGCAGGTCAGGGTTGCTAGGGTCCTGGAACAGGCCGGTTTGCAGGAGGGGGATATTGGCAGTACCTGGAATCTGCCTAATTCCAAGCCTTCACCTATACAAAGGTGCATATTCCCCCCAAAGACAGAACTGGAAGAATCTGTGCTGCCTTACCAGGGCTGCATAGAGAAGAATGGTCAAGGTACCCTTTAATAACAGACACCTGGGAACTTTAAAGGGCTGGAGAAGCCAGGGACCAATCAGGTATTCAGTCCGATGGTGCTGTCACCAGATTAAAGCTGCAGCCTCAGAAAGACATAAGGAATGGGCACTCTCCACCCTGGAGGCTAGGCAGGTTTTGAAGGACAGCCTGAATCCAACAGGCTCAGAGGGCTTTGGTAGGCAAAGGCCATCTGACAGAGCGTACACTGTGCGTGCATGGGTGGCACAGGTTGGGGGAGCCAGGGACCTGAACCAGGGCAGCTGCAGGAAGTGGCTGGGTCCCAGGAGCAGGCTCCTTGCATCTAATTCCAAGTGCTGATTTTCACAAATGTGCATATTCCCCCTGAAGGCAGGGCTGGAGGAACCTGGACTACCTGACCAGGGTGAGTCCACACAGGGTGGTTGGGGTATACTCCAAGAAGAGAGATACTTGGGAGCCCTCATTGCTGGGGAGCTCCAGGACCCCATCAGGCAGCCAGTCCACATGGCAACTGACTGTCACCGGTTTAAATCTGCCTCAGAAAGGTTTTCCTGATGTGGACTCCCTCCACCATGAGGCCAGGCAGGTAGCTGTGGTGTTTCCAGAGCTTCAGGCACCTGGACTGCAGCTCTGTCGCCTATGGCCAGCTGGATGAAAGTGGATGGCCTTGTCAACGTGGGGCTGGGCCCATAGGCCAGGGTCTCCCCAGTATGAGACACCTGGAAGACTTGTAAACTCAGGACCCCATCAAGCAGCCAGTCCAAATGGGGACTGTCAGCAGTTAAAAGCTACCATCTCAGAATTTGGGGAGGTGGACACCCTCTGCACTGATGGCGATACAAGTGGTTCGGACCCACCCTAGTTCTGCTGGCCTGGAAGGCCATGGCTGCCCTCATCAAGTTGATGGGGTGTGTGTTACACATTCTCAAGCTGCTCAGGTCAGGGTAGGCAGGAACCTAGAAGAGGGTGAGTATCTGGAGAGGTTGGACCATGGGAGTACATGCTGAATGTCCAAGGAATCTGCCTAATTCCAAGCACTAATCTACACAAATGCACATATTCCCCTTGGGGGCAGAGCTGGGGGGATCTGGTCTGCCTGCCAGGGCAGGTGAGGCAGGATGGTCTAGGAACCCTCCCCTAAGAGACTTCACGACCTCACAGTTTGTGGGTTCCAGCCCTACATCAGGCACTGCACTGACAGTGTGGAAGCCTTCTTGGGATTCTCTTTCCCTCTCTCCCTGCTTCCTCTCCCACTCACACTTTTTCTCTCTCTCTCAAAAATAAATAAACTAAAAAAAAAAAAAGAAAAAAGATATCTAGGAGCCTTGATTGCTAGAGAAGCTCAAGAAAGCATCAGACAGCCAGTCCAAATGGGGACTGATTACTGCCAGTTTAAATCTGTGGCCTTGGAAAATTTTTCTCAGTATGGGCTCCCCCCACCCTGAGGCTTTTCAGTTGATTGGATTCACCCAGAGCTCCAGGGGCCTGGATGGCCACCTGCAGCCCAAGGCCAGCTAACAAGGTGTGAACTGGGTATGGGTGGGACAAGCAGGTCAGGGTAGCCAGGGACCTGGAATGGGCAAGTGTTGGGAGAGGCCAGGTCACAAGTGTGGGCCATTGTAAGTCCAAGGCATCTGTTTAATCCAAGCCCTAACCTATAAAATGTACATGTGGGGGCAAATGGCAGAATGCCCCCAAAATGTGCCACTTCAGCATATTATTTTGGATTAAAGTCACTTAGGAAACAGCCAGTACAAGAATAACACTCCCAACAGCTTTGTCTCTAGAAAGCAGGAAATAAATCTCCCATGTGAAAAGTACCCTCCCTGTACCAGGATGTAAAGATAAATTTTAATCACCAGATAAGGAATTCAGAGATAAGAAGACTATGTAAACATCTTGTTACTTTTACTAATTTACTACCCTAGCTCAAATTCTGTTAGAATTTCTTTAAAACTGAAGCTTGTGAACCTAAGTTTTCTTTGTCTCATCAATTTCTCACAGATTTATTGATTCTTTGATTATAAAGCATGAAAATGCCTGCTTTGGTTAGTTCATCGAGTCTCAAATTTAATATCAGCCCTCCTTGTGCGTATAATTAAATTATTTTTCTCCTGTTAATCTGTCTCTTGTCAATTTAATTCTTAGATCACCTAGAAGAACCTTGAAGGTAGAGAATCATTCTTCCTCCTCAACAGTTGGCATAGCCAGCAGGATAAACTTTAGCTGGCTGGACACTGCTGCGGCTGAGAGATTATGGGACATCTGACAAAAGCTGGCACGAGGGAAGAATCCCCATCACCACATCAGCCAACTGGATCTCTGCCTGCCAGGTCTCGTGCAAGTGAGAGTGATGTGAGTCCTTTTTCTCTCTCTTCCTAAATCTAAGTTAGCAGGAGAAAATATTTGTGGAACTAGTGCCTTGGCTCTAATGGCTCTGGTGCATTTGGTAGAGTTCTCTTGGCTTGGCACATCGATTTCCACCCAGAGATGACCACAGCTTTTCTTTATCATTGTATTTTGTGTCATTTGTCATCAAAATGAATTACCATAGGAGAGCACACAGACATAGTCCCGGTCAGCCTGTTGTTCGAGGTGGCCTCACAGACTGGTGAGGTTACAGTTACCATCACATCTGTATCTGTTTAGACAAACTTTGCTGCGGGTCGTCTATGTAAAAGCCAGATGAGGTTTTTCCTTTTGTCTTGTTTTATGTCCTCAGAGCTTGGCTTAAGTAATTAAACTTAAGATAAAAATTATTGTCCATATCCAATGTAAATTCCCCTTCTTGAAATCCAGCCCCATCTGCCTGTTTTAACTTCCTTTTTCCCCACAAGATTTACAAGATTTGTGACCAGTGAGAATATTCTCTCCGGTCTCCACCATCCACAAGATGGAATTACCAGAGGGTACTGTGGTGGCCTGTCAAGTAGAATGAGGTTCTGAGGCACACAGTTACAAGCAGTACTCTCATTGTCTGGCCTTGCCAGCAATCGGGAGTTCTATGTTATAAGAGGTCCCAGCCCATAAAGGACCCTTGTCTTCATAGCCTCCATTAGTGCTAGAAAAGTCTCATTACAGTAGTGCCTGCCCCATGTCACAAATTAGTGGGTCTGTGACTAGAGATGTCTCACATTTTTGTGGGAGACCAAAGGTATTATTTTCTTTACACCATCTTAACTGCCTGTGCAATGAAGGCCTGTGCTGTCTTAGTCTATTTTGGGAGTAAAATTTTGGACCATGGGGGATGTATCATCTATGCCCTCACCCAGGATGCCTCTTGGGTTCTGGTCTAAGCCTGAAGAATTGCCTTTAGGTTTTCCCATAAAAAACCTTAATCGTTTGAGTCATGGTTGAGATTAGTAAGATCCTACTCATCATTGCCAGACGATGGATCCTTTCAATTGGCTATATTTGAAAGAAAAATATTATTTACAGAGAGTTTTCAATTATCTTATTAGGATGATGGCTACCCTTTGAAGCTCCTTTGACAAGATGAAAGAACAGTAATTAAACTTAAGATAAAAATTATTGTCCATATCCAATGTAAATTCCCCTTCTTGAAATCCAGCCCCATCTGCCTGTTTTAACTTCCTTTTTCCCCACAAGATTTACACAGAGCACTCCAGCCTAATTTCTAGGTTCAATATATACAGGTTAATCATGTAAATGCCAAAAGCCAGGAAATAAACTTAACAGTTTATTATTAAACTTAACAGACTGACAGTAAGGCCTGCTTTGCTCCTGCTTTTCAGGGCTCCATAATTGGACTCTGCCAGCTTCAGGCATTTCTATGCAATATCCTTTATAGATGTATCCTAGACACTCCCACCTTCACCATACACGCGATAAAATTTATGCCCGCTGGACAGCAGCATAGCCCTTTTACTTCCACTTTCAGAAGTTCCTACCAAATTTAGAGAGGAATTAGGAAGATTAGTGGTCATCCACAACACCCCCACCCCTCATACAAACAGATGACCAAAATGTCTCCTAGGAGACATTTGGCCTAATAGAGGCCAAGGTTAAATTGTATACCTCAGAAAGAGGTTTTTGTAAAAAATGCTTTGTACAGACTTTTCAAAGGCATAAGTATTTTGACTCCCATTTTAGTTATAAATCTCCCTGATATAGGAAGCAAGTTCCATTTTAAAAGGCAGGTCAGTCCCTTGACACCCTAGTACTTTGTGGAAATTAAAAAAAACCTGCCTTTGTCTTGCAAATCTCTAATGTGTTAAAAGACTATCGCTTGTAATTCTACTTATTATCTTGAATTGTGTGTCACAGAAGTAACCAAATTTCCATCTCAACTGCATCGTGAATTCTAATCATATTTTTAACCACTGTCATTTTTAAATCTTTTATCATTTATAAACAGCTTTACTTTTATTCAATGCTTTCACAAGTGTTGCTACAAAAATGCTTCATCTTCAAGGAAACTCATGAAAAACACTCTAGGATACAGGTTTCTGAGAACTTTAAGATCTTTAAGTAAAAAATCCAGAGTTAATGGAAAAACTGGATTTAAACAAAACAAGAATAATTCCATGTGAGTGAATAAACTGATGAAGAGGAGTAATATAATTTTTATGACTTTTGGTTAGAAATATTGTTGATTTTTTTTGAGAGAGAGAGAGAGAGAGAGAGAGAGAGAGAGCGCGCACGTACACGAGCGGGGGAGAGGTAGAGGGAAAGGGAGAGAGAATCTTAAGCAACTCCATGCCCACTGTGGAGCCCAACTGATAGGTCTATCCTATGACTCTGGGATCATGACCTGAGCCAAAATCAAGAGTTGGATGCTTAACCGACTGAGCCACTCCAGTGCCCCAAAATATTGCTGATTTTTAAGAATGTTTTATTTCCAGATTTAAGAAAACTTTTTCCCTTAAGCTAATGGGTTTACAGCAATAAATTACACATTTGTAAACAGATTTGAAACCTTTATCTTCTCCTTACCTGATCCCCCCCCCCCCACCACCCAGAATGTGGAAACTCTCTGTTACTTTATATTTTCATGGCAATATATTTATTTGCATGAATTCAATAAGAATCTGTTCTCCTTGTAACAGGATACAATTGGAAACATGGGCTATATCATCAAGGCTTTGACGGGGATGTCATATTTGAGGGAAACATGCATAGACTCAGATATGACCAAATAGCTTTAAGGAACTAAAGTTGACTTAATGGAGCTAATAAAGCCCATTGCAAATATCAGCCTGACACCTTGCTTACAGAGTAACCAGCAGCCTTACAAGGTAAGTAAGGAAGATCACTTCATTGTAGGTACAAGAACCTCAGGACATTTTGGGGACATCAAGAATAAAGGAAGTAACACAAATTCATAGGTATTATAGGCAAAGTTTGATGATAAGTGTTTGGCTAGACTTCTTAGCCTCGAGAGTCTATTAAAATTTCAGTCTGAAGATTCCTTATGAAAAGTTCCAGCAAAGCAGATTTAAAAGACCACAATCAATTACTATACTTGCTGTCCTTATGTAAAGAAGGCCAATTTTAATAAAAGCAAACTTATTTTATAGACAAGTTAGTCTTATTTTGGCTAACTTTGAAAATGAGGGTGACCTCAGAGAGAAAAAATTGTTTCAGTAATACTTTTGTGGATATTAGATTCCAGTTCTGTTGACTATCTTTGAGGTTTTGTGTTCTACCTGTAAACCAGACTAGATTCTGAATTCTGATGTCTTGTGACTGGCTACAACTCTCCAAACAATGTTTCTGATTTTCTCCCATCCTTTTGATTTAGAATCATTGAGAATTAAAACAGACTTCTCTCCCTGAAGCCCTGCAAACTAAATATGAATGACTTGATATAAACTTCAGGAAAATCAGCACAATAGATAACATAAAGGTAATTTTCATGCCTGATGCTCTCTGGGCCATTCAAAAAACTCAGGAGAGACATTCAAACTACACACTAGGAAAATCTCTCAGACTTCCATTACCTTCCCTCGCTGTATTTGAAGACGCTTCAAGCCTGACATTTATGCAAGTGGTTGCAGATGGCCCCAGCTCCACACCCCTGGAGTGCCCTGCCTACATGAGGCTGACAGACTGGGTCAGGCTAAGTAGGGACCTGGAACAGGTCAAGTGTTAGGAGCAGCTGGTGATGGGAGAGGGCTACTGGGGACACAAGGAATCTGCCTAATTCCAAACCTTAACATACATAAATGCACGTATTCCTCCTGAATGTAAAATTGGAGGAATCTGGACCATATTGCTAGGGCAGAGCTGGGAGGACTAGCTAGGGGTATCCTTCAGTAACAGACATTTGGGAGCCTTGATTGTTCAACATGTTCTGGACCTCATCAGGCATCCAGTCCAAAGGGGGGATTACTGCTGCCTCAGAAATATTTTTGGAGGGAGGATGTCTCTATCCTGCGGCCATTCACAGGGTTTTGGTGTGGCAGGAGTTCAACAGGCCTGGAGTGCCCCAGCCGCCCAAGACTGGCTGATAAGGTGCAGACTGTGCATGCTCGGGAGGTACAGTTCAGGGTAACCAGGGACCTGGAATGGTACTGTCGGACAAGGCTGGGTCACAGGAGGGGGCTATTGGAGGTAACTGGCTTCTGCCTAATTCCAAATCCTAATCTGTACACATGTGCGTACTTCCCCTGAAGTCAGCGCTGGAGGAATATGGACTACCTTACGAGGGCTAAATTGGGTGGCTTGCTAAGGAACTTCAATAAGAGATGCCTGGGACCCCAGCAAACAGTAAGTACACATGGGGACCAACTTGGCTATTTCAGTGGTAGATAAAACTGAGCCCGATTTGGGAATCTATATTTTGGTTAAAAGTTCTGTATACTAAGTTACAAAGTATAGGCTACTATTGTGGCTTCTACTATGACCATGACAGGCTTTCTTAATACAAGTTCCCATATTCTTAGAATAAAAATTTGTGGTGAGACAGAAGCCAGATGTATACCACCATGGATAATGATATGTACTAAGTTTCCTATGTGTCCTTTGTAGACCTTACTAGGTGTCTGTTCTTATAAAGTCTGGACATAGTGTGCATGAATGTATTCTTAATTTTCTAATAAGTTGAGAGTATAGTAAAGTTCAATTTTTTGGCTAATTTATATTTACAAATATAATTGCCCATTCTGAATATTTAGCAGTTGCTCTTGTAAGATAAAGTGCTACTACACAAAAAAGTCAGGAATTAAATTGATGTTATTTTCAGAATCTCTGGCATGTGTCCAGTGCTACATTCAATTTTGTAAGATAAAAATTACAGAAATCAGTACCTGGTTGTCTTGGTATATACGCTAGCTTATAATACCAAGAGACAGTTAGTGGTTCAGGCCAATCTTTCTTCTTCAAGTCAGTTTCTAATAGGGCGTGTTGTTCAGGATCCATAATAATTCTCGTGGAGATTGAAGTAGAAGTTTCCACTTTATCAGCTTCCCTAGGTATTTGGTTTCTCCATTGATTGAAGGTTTCACAGTGAATAGATAGATCTTATAGTAAAGGGGAGGGGTGGCAAGGTTGCATTTGGTGATGCTGGTGATGTTGTTGAGTCCTCAGTTGCAATAAGGTGATAGGGGTAGTAATCTGTGGAGGAGAAAAAGATGTCACAGACCCTGGAGTTGTATCTGCAGCAGAATGTGGCAATCTATTTTGTATAACCACCATTGCTGAATAGGTCATGGAAGTATCCAAAGCTGCAATGAGTATGGTATCCAATAGTGAGCAGTAAGGTAGCATACTGCATTGACCCCCATAGTAATACTTAGGGGTTTAATAATGCATAACAGATTCATGCCTACAAAATTAAGATAGTGTCCTATAAATTTGTAAATCTTGGCAGCTGTTGTTCTTGCCACTCAAGGAGATCTATAGTTTATGGCCAATATTGGGCTATAATTATTGCGAATACCGCCCCAAGCATAATCATCCTGCATCATACTAGGCTAAGTATGAAACATCTAGTGTTGATACAGTAAAACATGGTGTTCTTCATACCTGAAATTTTTATAGACGATTTATGGTATTTTCCTTAGTTTGATGTAGTATTCTTTCTTCTTTGGTCAACCAGATTGTTTTTTTTAATGGCAGGTGCTATAATTTCTGCAGTACTCTAATGATTGTTTTTAAATCAGATTAGTTTTGATTCTGGAGTGTTGTTAGTGCTAATTCCTATCTCTGTGGATGTCTGCCATATTAATTCAATAGAAGTTTTTCTACCATTCTATGTCTATGGTTTAGAGATCTTGCTGCCTCCCAGATCATCTTAGTCCAGACTTTCATACCTAGATTGTTACTAAGCAACCTAAGCTTTTGCTTGAATAAGCCATACTTCTCAACTGATCCAGAAGCAGTTGGGTTGTATAGTATCTAGAAATTCCACAATATGCTGTATTTCCCAGCCCATTCTTATATTAGCTTTCCTGTGAAATGTGTGCCCTAATCTGATTTTATGATGTTTGGGATACAATCAGAAATGATTCAGATTTCTAAAGCTCTTTTGGTGGATTTTTTAAAATTAAGTTTAAAAAATTTTAATTCCAGGAAAGTTAACATACAGTGTTAGATTAGTTTCAGGTGTACAATAAAGTGATTCAACAATTCTATACATTACTCAGTGCTCATCGTGATAACTGTACTCTTAAACCCCTTCACTTATTTCACCCATTCCCCCCCCCCACCTCCCCTCTGGTAATCATCAGTTCTCTATAGTTAAGAGTCTGTTTCTTGGTTTGTCTGTTTTCTTCTTTGTTCGTTTCTTAAATTCCATACGTGAGTGAAATCATATGTTACTTGTCTATCTCTGACTTACTTCACTTAGCATTATACTCTCTAGATCCATCCATGTTGTTATAAATGGCAAGATTTCATTTTTTATGATTGAAATAATATAATAATTCCATTCTTTATCAATTCATCTTTCAATGGGCACTTGGGCTGCTTCCATAATTTAGCTATGGTAAATGATGCTGCAATAAACAAAGGGGTGCATGTATCTCTTTGAATTAGTGTTTTTGTATTTGAGGGGTACATACTCAGTAGTGGGATTACTGGATCATATGGTAGTTCCATTTTTAACTTTTTGAGGAATGTCCGTACTGTCTTCCACAGTGGCTGCAACAGTTTCCATTCCTACCAACAGTGCACAAGGGTTCCTATTTCTTTGCATTCTCTCTAACACTTAGCTATTTCTTTTGTTTTTGATTTTATACATTCTGGCAGGTTTGAAGTGATATCTCATTGTAGTTTTGATCCATTTTCCCGATGGATGAATGATGTTGAGTATCTTTTCGTGTGTTTGGCTATCGGTATTTCTTCTTTGGAGAAATATCTGTCCATGTCTTCTGCCCATTTATTTTTATTTAAAAAATTTTGTAATGCATGTTTATTTTTGAGAAAAAGAGAGAACAAGAGCAAGTGGGGGAGGGGGAGAAAGAGAGACACACAGAATCTGAAGCAGGCTCATACGGGGCTCCAACACACCATGAGATCATGATCTGAGCCAAAGTTAGACTCTCAACCAACTGAGCCACCCAGGTGCCCTGTCTTCCACCCATTTTTAATTGGATTGTTTTCTGGATGTTGAGTTGTACAAGTTCTTTATATATAAAGAATATATAAGTTCTTTATATATTTTGGATACTAACCCTTTACTAGATGTCATTTACAAATATCTTCTTCCATTCAGTAGGCAGTCTTTTAGTTTTGTTGATTATTTCTTTTGCTGTACAGAAACTTTTTATTTTGATATTGTCCCAATAGCTTATATTTGCTTTTGATTTCCTTGCCTCAGGAGACATATCTAGAAAGATGTTGCTATGGCCAATGTCAAAAAGAATTATTACCTGTGCTCTCTTCTAGGATTTTTGTGGTTTCAGGTGCCACATGTAGGTCCTTAATCCGTTTTGAGTTTATTTTTGTGTATGGTGTTAGAAAGTGGTCCAGTTTCATTTTTTTGCATGTAGCCACCCAGTTTTCCCAGCTCCATTTGTTGAAGAGGCTTTTTCCCATTGCATATTTTCAGCTATTTTATAAAAGATTAATTGACCATATAAGTGGGGGCTTATTTCTAGGTTTTTCTGTTCTCTTGTTTTAATCTCTTTGTCTGTTTTTGTGCCACTTACATCCTGTTTTGATTACTATAGCTTTGTAGTATAACTTGAAATCTGGAACTGTACTAGCCCCAGTTTTGTTTTTCTTTTTTCAAAATTGCTTTTGCTGTTTGGGGGTCTATTGTGGTTCTATAAAAATAATAGGATTGTTCTAGTTCTGTAAAAAAATGCTGTTGGTATTTTGATATGGATTACATTAAATCTAGTAATTAAATCTAGATCACTTTGGGTAGTATGGACATCTTAACAATATCTGTTATTCTATTCCATAAGCACGGAATATCTTTCTACTTGTTTGTGTTGTCTTCAGTGTCTTTCATCAGCATTTTATAGCTTTCAGAGTACAGGCCCTTCACTTCTTTGGTTATGTTTATTCCTAGGTATTTTATTATTTTTGGTGCAATTGTAAATGGGATTGCTTTCTTAATTTCTGTTGCTTAATTATTAGTATATAAATACATTATATATTTTGTATCCTGCAACCTTAATGAATGTATCAGTTCTAGTAAATTTTTGGTGGAGTCTTCAGGGTTTTTATATATAGTATCATGTCTATATATAGTATCATATGATACTATATAGAATCACTGCAAATAGTGAAAGTTTTACTTCTCCCTTACTGATTTGAATGCTTCTTATTCCTTTTTCTTGTCTGATTAGTATGACTAGGACTTGTAGGACTACGTTGAATGAAATTGATGACAGTGGACATCCTTGTCTTGGTCCTATCTTAGAGGAAAGTTCTCAGTGTTTCACCATTGCATATGATGCTCACTGTGGGTTTTTAATATATGGCCTTTATTATTTTGAAGTATGTTCACTCTAAACCTACTTTGTTGAAAGTTTTTTATCATGAATGAATATTGTACTTTGTCAAATGCTTTTTCTGCATCTATTGAAATGATCATATGGTTTTTATCCTTCCTCTTGTTAATGTCATATATCACATTGATTTGCAAATATTAAACTGCCTTGCATTCCAGGAATAAATTCCATTTGATCATGGTGAATGATTTTTTAAATATATTGTTGGATTTTTTTTTTTTTTGCTACTATTTTATTGAGGATTTCCCATTTATGTTCATCAGAGATATTAGCCTGTAGGCTTTTGTTTTTGCTTTTTTGCTTTTTGTAGTATCTTTATCTGGTTTTGATATCAGGGTAATACTGGCCTCAGAATGAATTTGGAAACTTTCCCTTCCTTTTCTGTTTTTGGAAGAGTTTGAGAAGAATAGGTATTAATTCTTCTTTAAATGTTTGGTAGAATCCACCTGTGAAGCCATCTTATCCTGGATTTTTGTTTATTGGGTGTTTTTGAATTACTGATTCCAATTTCATTGCTAGTAATCAGTGTATTCATATGTTCTATTTATTCCTGATTCAGTTTAGGGAGAGTATATGCTTCTAGGAATTCATTTCTTCCTTAACATTCTCTTATAATCCTTTGTATTTCTGTGGCATTGTTATTTTTCCTCTTTCATTTCTTTAAAAAAATTTTTTTTAAATATGAAATTTATTGTCAAATTGGTTTCTATACAACACCCAGTGCTTATCCCAAAAGGTGGCCTCCTCAATATCTATCACCCACCCTCCCGTCCCTCCTACCCTTCATTAACCCTCAGTTTGTTCTCAATTTTAAGAATCTCTTATGCTCTGGCTGTCTCCCTCTCTAACCTCTTTTTTTGTTTTTCCCCTCCCCCATGGACTTCTGTTAAGTTTCTCAGGATCCACATAAGAGTGAAAACATATGGTATGTCTTTCTCTGTATGACTTATTTCACTTAGTATCACACTCTCCAGTTCTATCCACGTTGCTACAAAAGGCCATATTTCATTCTTTCTCATTGCCACCTAGTATTCCATTGTGTATATAAATCACAATTTCTTTATCCATTCGTCAGTTGATGGATATGACATTTAGGCTCTTTCCATAATTTGGCTATTGTTGAAAGTGCTGCTATAAACATTGGGGTACAAGTGCCCCTATGCATCAGCACTCTTGTATTCCTTGGGTAAATTCCTAGCAGTGCTATTGCTGGGTCACAGGGTAGATCTATTTTTAATTTTTTGAGGAACCTCCACACTGTTTTCCAGAGTGGCTGCACCAGTCTGCATTCCCACCAACAGTGCAAGAGGGTTCCTGTTTCTCCACATCCTCTCCAGCATCTATAGTCTCCTGATTTGTTCATTTTGGCCACTCTAACTGGCGTGAGGTGATATATGAGTGTGGTTCTGATTTGTATTTCCCTGATGAGGAGCGACATTGAGCATCTTTTCATGTGCCTGTTGGGCATCTGGATGTCTTCTTTAGAGAAGTGTCTATTCATGTTTTCTGCCCATTTCTTCACTGGGTTATTTGTTTTTCGGGTGTGGAGTTTGGTGAGCTCTTTATAGATTTTGGATACTAGCCCTTTGTCCGATATGTCATTTGCAAATATCTTTTCCCATTCCGTTGGTTGCCTTTTAGTTTTGTTGATTGTTTCCTTTGCTGTGCAGAAGTTTTATTTTTTTTGTTTGTTTGTTTGTTTTTTTTATCTTCATGAGGTCCCAATAGTTCATTTTTGCTTTTAATTCCCTTGCCTTTGGAGATGTGTCAAGTAAGAAATTGCTGTGGCTGAGGTCAGAGAGGTTTTTTCCTGCTTTCTCCTCTAGGGTTTTGATGGTTTCCTGTCTCACATTCAAGTCCTTTATCTATTTTGAGTTTATTTTTGTGTATGGTGTAAGAAAGTGGTCTAGTTTCATTCTTCTGCTTGTTGTTGTCCAGTTCTCCCAGCACCATTTGCTAAAGAGACTGTCTTTTTTTCCATTGGATACTCTTTCCTGCTTTGTCAAAGATTAGTTGGCCATATATTTGTGGGTCTAGTGTTGGGGTTTCTATTCTATTCCATTGGTCTATG
Organism: Acinonyx jubatus; assembly: GCF_027475565.1. Classification (NCBI taxonomy): domain Eukaryota; kingdom Metazoa; phylum Chordata; class Mammalia; order Carnivora; family Felidae; genus Acinonyx; species Acinonyx jubatus. The sequence goes on along the minus strand of NC_069384.1, from coordinate 106,039,913 downwards.
TGTCTGTTTTTGTGCCAGTACCATGCTGTCTTGATGATTACAGCTTTGTAGTAGAGGCTAAAGTCTGGGATTGTGATGCCTCCTGCTTTGGTCTTCTTCTTCAAAATTACTTTGGCTATTTGGGGCCTTTTGTGGTTCCATACAAATTTTAGGATTGCTTGTTCTAGCTTCGAGAAGAATGCTGGTGCAATTTTGATTGGGATTGCATTGAATGTGTAGATAGCTTTGGGTAGTATTGACATTTTGACAATATTTATTCTTCCAATCCATGAGCACGGAATGTTTTTCATTTCTTTATATCTTCTTCAATTACCTTCATAAGCTTTCTATAGTTTTCAGCATATAGATCTTTTACATCTTTGGTTAGATTTATTCCTAGGTATTTTATGCTTCTTGGTGCAATTGTGAATGGGATCAGTTTCTTTGTCTTTCTGTTGCTTCATTGTTAGTGTATAAGAATGCAACTGATTTCTGTACATTGATTTTGTATCCTGCAACTTTGCTGAATTCATATATCAGTTCTAGAAGACTTTTGGTGGAGTCTATCGGATTTTCCATGTATAATATCATGTCATCTGCAAAAAGCGAAAGCTTGACTTCATCTTTGCCAATTTTGATGCCTTTGATTTCCTTTTGTTGTCTGATTGCTGATGCTAGAACTTCCAACACTATGTTAAACAACAGAGGTGAGAGTGGACATCCCTGTCGTGTTCCTGATCTCATGGAGAAAGTTCTCAGTTTTTCCCCATTGAGGATGATATTAGCTGTGGGCTTTTCATATATGGCTTTTATGATGTTTAAGTATGTTCCTTCTATCCCGACTTTCTCGAGGGTTTTTATTAAGAAAGGATGCTGAATTTTGTCAAATGCTTTTTCTGCATCGATTGACAGGATCATATGGTTCTTATCTTTTCTTTTATTAATGTGATATATCACATTGATTGATTTGCTAATATTGAACCAGCCCTGCAGCCCAGGAATGAATCCCACTTGATCATGGTGAATAATTCTTTTTATATGCTGTTGAATTCGATTTGCTAGTATCTTATTGAGAATTTTTGCATCCATATTCATCAGGGATATTGGCCTGTAGTTCTCTCTTTTTTTACTGGGTCTCTGTCTGGTTTAGGAATCAAAGTAATGCTGGCTTCATAGAATGAGTCTGGATGTTTTCCTTCCCTTTCTATTTTTTGGAACAGCTTGAGAAGGATAGGTATTATCTCTGCTTTAAATGTCTGGTAGAATTCCCCAGGGAAGCCATCTGGTCCTGGACTCTTGTTGGGAGATTTTTGATAACTGATTCAGTTTCTTCGCGGATTATGTGTCTGTTCAAGCTTTCAATTTCTTCCTGTTTGAGTTTTGGAAGCGTGTGGGTGTTTAGGAATTTGTCCATTTCTTCCAGGTTGTCCGGTTTATTGGCATATAATTTTTCATAGTATTCCCTGATAATTGCTTGTATTTCTGAGGGATTGGTTGTAATAATTCCATTTTCATTCATGATTTTATCTATTTGGGTCATCTCCCTTTTCTTTTTGAGAAGCCTGGCTAGAGGTTTATCAATTTTGTTTATTTTTTTCAAAAAACCAACTCTTGGTTTCATTGATCTGCTCTACAGTGTTTTTAGATTCTACATTGTTTATTTCTGCTCTGATCTTTATTACTTCTCTTCTTCTGCTGGATTCGGGGTGTCTTTGCTGTTCTTCTATTTCCTTTAGGTGTGCTGTTAGATTTTGTATTTGGGATTTTTCTTGTTTCTTGAGATAGGCCTGGATTGCAATGTATTTTCCTCTCAGGACTGCCTTTGCTGCATCCCAAAGCATTTGGGTTGTTGTATTTTCATTTTCATTTGTTTCCATATATTTTTTAATTTCTTCTCTAATTGCCTGGTTGACCTATTCATTCTTTAGTTGGGTGTTCTTTAACCTCCATGCTTTTGGAGGTTTTCCAGACTTTTTCCTGTGGTTGATTTCAAGCTTCATAGCGTTGTGGTCTGAAAGTATACATGGTATGATCTCAATTCTTGTATACGTATGAAGGGCTGTTTTGTGACCCAGTATGTGATCTATCTTGGAGAAGGTTCCATGTGCACTCGAGAAGAAAGTATATTCTGTTGCTTTGGGATGCAGAGTTCTAAATATATCTGTCAAGTCCATCTGATCCAATGTATCATTCAGGGCCCTTGTTTCTTTATTGATCCTGTGTGTAGATCACCTATCCATTGTTGTAAGTGGAGTATTAAAGTCCCCTGCAATTACCACATTCTTATCAATAAGGCTGCTTATGTTTGTGATTGTTTTATATATTTGGGGGCTCCCGTATTTGGCACATAGACATTTATAATTGTTAGCTCTTCCTGATGGATAGACCCTGTAATGATTATATAATGCCCTTCATTTCTTGTTACAGCCTTTAAGGTCTAGTTTGTCTGATATGAGTATGGCTAGTCCAGCTTTCTTTTGACTTCCAGTAGCATGATAGATAGTTCTCCATCCCCTCACTTTCAATCTGAAGGTGTCCTCAGGTCTAAAATGAGTCTCTTGTAGACAGCAAATAGATGGGTCTTGTTTTTTTATCCATTCTGATACCCCATGTCTTTTGGTTGGAGCATTTAGTCCATTTACATTCAGTGTTATAGAAAGATATGGGTTTAGAGTCATTGTGATGTCTGTAGGTTTCATGCTTGTAGTGATGTCTCTGGTACTTTGTCTCACAGGATCCCCCTTAGGATCTCTTGTAGGGCTGGTTTAGTGGTGATGAATTCCTTCAGTTTTTGTTTGTTTGGGAAGATCTTTATCTCTCCTTCTATTCTAAATGACAGACTTGCTGGATAAAGGATTCTCGGCTGCATATTTTTTCTGTTCATCACATTGAAGATTTCCTGCCATTCCTTTCTGGCCTGCCAAGTTTCAGTAGATAGATCTATCACTAGTCTTATTGGTCTCCCTTTATATGTTAGACCATGTTTATCCCTAGCTGCTTTCAGAATTTTCTCTTTATCCTTGTATTAAAAAAATTTTTTTTAATGTTTATTTATTTTTGAGAGAGAGAGGCAGAGCATGAGTGGAGGATGGACAGAGAGAGAGGGAGACATAGAATCTGAAGCAGGCTCCAGGCTCTGAACTGTCAGCACAGAGCCCAACGTGGGGCTGGAACCCACGAACCTTGAGATCATGACCTGAGCCGAAGTCAGATGCTTAACCAACTGAGCCACACAGGAGCCCTTCCTCTTCCATTTCTGATTTTGAGTCCTCTCTTTTTTTTTATGGGTCTAGCTAAAGGTTTATCAATTTTATTGATCTTTTCAAAGAAGTAGGTTTTGTTTTCATTAATCTGTTCTGATTTTTTAAATCTCTATTTCATTTATTTCTGCTCTAATATTTAGTATTTCCTTCCTTCTGCTAGTTTGGGGCTTTGCTCCTCTTTTTCTAGCTTCTTTAGGTGTAAAGTTAGGTTGTTTGAGATTTTTCTTGTTTCCTGATGTAGGCCTATATTGCTATAAATTTTTCTCCTAGGATAGCTTTTGCTACATCCCAAAGATTTGGGGCCATTGTATTTTCCTGATCATTTGTATGTATGTATTATTAAATTTCTTTGATTTCTTCTTTGACGCATTTGCTGTTTGATAGAATGTTATTTAATCTCCACGTATTTGTGTTCCAGATTTTTTTCTTGTGGTTGATTTCTGGTTTCATAGTGTTGTAGTCAGAAAAGATGCATGTTATGATTTCAGTCTTTTTGAATTTGTGGCCTAATGTGATCTATTCTGGAGAATGTTCCATGTGTACTTGAAAAGCATGTGTATTTTTGCTGTGTCTGAATATATCTATTAAATCCATCTGGTCCAGTTTGTCATTCAAAGCCACTGTTTCCTTGTTGATTTTCTTTCTAGGTGATCTATTGATGTAAGTGGGATGTTAAAATTTCAGTTCACTAGTATTGTTGATTTCTTCTATTATGTTTATTAACTTATTTATGTTATTTGGGTTCTTTCATGTTGGGTGCATAAATGTTTACAATTATTATACCTTATTGTTAAATTGTTCCCTTTATGATTATATAGTGTCCATCTTTATGTCTTGTTACAGTCTGTTTTAAAGTGTGTTTTGTCCAATATATTGTTACCAGCTTTCTTTTCACTTCCATTTGCATGATAAATGTTTTTCCATCTCTTCCCTTTAAATCTGCATGTGTCTTTAGGTTTCTTGTAGGCAGGATATTGATGGGTTTTACAATTTTATCCAGTTAGGCACCCTATTCTTTTGATTAGGTAGTTCAGTCCATTTACATTCAAAGTAATTACTGGTAAGTATGTATTTATTGCCATTTTATTACTTGCTTTATGGTCACTTTTGTAGTTCTTTGTTCCTTTCTTACTCTCTTGTGGTTTGATGGCTTTCTTTAGTGATACGCTTGGATTCCTTTTTGGGTTTTTTTGCATATTTATGTCAGGTTACCATTAGGTTCGTGGTTTGATTTGTGGTTACCATTAGGTTTATATATAATATCCTATGCATATGGCAGTCTATATTGATTGTTGGTAAAGCTTGAACCCGTTCTAAAAGCACTAATACTTTATTTCCCCCACCCCACATTTTAGGTATATGGTGTTATACTTTACATCTTTATTTTGTGAATACCTTAACCAATTTTCATAGATATATTGATTTTAATATTTTTGAATTTGTGGCCTAATATTCCTGCTGTTGTGCTTTAACCTCCACACTGGTTTTATAAGGGATTAATATACTGTTTTTATAATGTTTATATGTACCTATGAAAGTGTTCCCTTTCCTACTTTTATTACTCCTGCTTATGGGCTTTCCTTTCCACTCAGAGAAACCCTTTAACATTTCTTGTAGAAATGGATTAGTGGTCATGAATGTCTTTATTTTTGTCTGGAAAACTACTTCTCTCTCCTTCTATTCTGAATGATAGCCTTGCTGGATAGAGAGTATTATTGGCTGCAGATTTTTCTCCTTTTAGCACTTTGAATATATCGTGCCCAAACTCAGCTGATAGCCTTATATGGGATTCCCCTTGTATGTAACTGTTTTCTCTGGCTATTTTTAAAATTCATCACTTTTTTTAAAATGTCATTTTAACTATTCTGTGTCTTGGTGTGGAGCACCTTAGGTTGATTTTGTTGGGGCTCTCTGTGCCTCTTGGATCTGGATTTCTGTTTCCTTCTGCAGATTAGGGAAGTTTTCAGCTATTATTTATTAAATTTTCTGCCCCCTTTTTTCTCTCTTCTTCTGGGATCCCTATAATATGAATGTTATTATACTTGGTGGGGTCACTGTGCTCCCTTAACCTATTCTCATTTTCTAATATTCTTTTTTTCTTCTGTTCCATTTGGTTGCTTTCCATTACTCTGTTCTCCAGGTCACTCATCCATTCTTCTACTTCCTCTAGTCCTTTATTCCATGTAGTGTATTTTTCAGTTATTGAGTTCATCTCTGGTTGGTTCTTCTTAATATTTTCTCTTTGTTGAGGAACTTGCTGAGATCCTCCACTCATTTCTCGAGCCCAGTGAGTACCTTTATGACCATTACTTAGAGTTCTGTATCTGGCGTATTGCTTATTTCCATTTTGTTTAGCTCTCTTGCTGTGTATTTGTCCTGTTCTTTCATTTGAGACCTATTCCTCTCATTTTGTCTAACTTTCTGTGTGTGTGTTAGGAAAGTCAGCTAGGTCTCCTGCTTTTGAAATTGGTGGGCTTATGAACAAGAGGCCCTATAGTGCCCTGCAATGTGAGGTCTATGCAGCAGAAGCTGGCACTTTGGGTTTTCTGCTATGTGTGTTGTGTGCATCCTACTGTTGTGGTTGAGGTGTGTTTGACTTTAGTCTAGTTGTCTGCAATGACTCTTCGCCTGTTAGGGGTAGGGTTTGGTACCTGTGCTGTTTAAGGGCCCAGTCTGAGAGCCACCATGGGCTTGAGTTGGGTCAGTCAAGATGCATGCCCTCAGCTCATTTTCCAGAATTGTGGTTGCACTGAACTACAGGGTACACTCCCAGCATTGTCTCCCGAAAGGCTTTTGTTGGTGGGTGGGACCTACAGTCAGACCAGCTGTCTGCCCCAAGCCCACTGGTTGACCTGCAAACTAGTGTGTGTGATTATTTTCCACCTTCCCCAGGGCAGGAGTCACTTTGAGTGGTGCTGGCCACTGTCAGTGCTGCTTACAGAATGCCATGCTTGTGGTGCCACTTTGGATGGGATAGTCTACAGGAGAACACGAGGGTGGGATGCATAACATAAACAAGGTTTGTACTTGTCTGCTTATGGGAAGAGACTTGGAGCCATTTTGGAGGAACTCCTGCTCAGTGTGGCTGGTTGGAGGGGGAGATTCATAAGACAGTGTATCTATGGAACAAAGTAAGCCTAGGATCCTCCTATTCTGACATCTTCCCTGGCAGTCTGATTAGGTTACAGAATTTTCAACAGGGAGAATAGCTGAGTTTGATATCTCATGAAGTTTTTATGAGTAATCTAAATATAATTGTTAAGAGTTAAGTAAATTGTGGGCACTTTGGTGGGTCAGTCAGTTGAGCATGCAGCTTTAGCTCAGGTCATGATCTCATGGTTTGAGCCCCACATAGGGCCTGCTGCTGTCAGTACAGAGCCCACTTAGGATCCTCTGTTCCCCTCTCTCTGCCCCTCCCCCACTTGTATGTGCTGTCTCTCAAAAATAAACAAACAAACAAAAAAAAAGCAAGTAAGTTGAAGAAAAAAGGTTTGAGCCACTCAGGCACCCTTTACCTATAATCAGTTAAGCATCTGCCTCTTGATCTCAACTCAGGTCTTGATGTCAGGGTTGTGAGTTAATACCCTGCGCTCTGCTCCGCACTGGATGTGAAGCCTACTTAAAAAAAGAAAACATAAAAGTTTATAGATCAACTATTTAAAATAGTTTCTCCAAGTCTTTTGGTACCCTGAAACCTTTAAGTTTTGCTAAATGAGTTAATGTAGATATCATTGAATTTAACTTATTTCCCAATAAGTAAAGAATAAAACATTAATGACTATAGGTTTATCTATTCTTTTGGCTTTCCTATCACAGAGGAATTAAAACTTGAGTCTCTTAGTAAACAGTGTTTTGTGCTTTTTGAAAGATTGTTATGAATAAGCACATATTTCAAGAAATTTATAAATACCTTCATAGTGCATTTTTAGATTGGCAAATTAAGTAAATGTAACAATTCATAATTGCTTAGTATTTTTCACTATAAAGTTTCTAAGGGTAAAAGACTGTTTTTTAATTTTTATTTTTTTTAATTCACATCCAAGTTAGTTAGCATAGAGTGCAACAATGATTTCAGGAGTAGATTCTTTAGTGCCCCTCACCCATTTAGCCCATCCCCTGCTCCCACAACCTCTCCAGCAACCCTCTGTTTGTTCTCCATATTTAAGAGTCTTATGTTTTGTCCCCCTCCCTGTTTTTATATTATTTTTGCTTCCCTTATGTTCATCTGTTTTGTATCTTAAAGTTCTCATATGAGTGAAGTCATACGATATTTGTTTCTAATTTCACTTAGCATAATACCCTCTAGTTCCATCCACATAGTTGCAAATGGCAAGATTTCATTCTTTTTGATTGCTGAGTAATACTCCATTGTGTGTGTGTGTGTGTGTCTTCTTTATCCATTCATCCATTGATGGACCTTTGGGCTCTTTCCATACTTTGACTATTGTTGATAGTGCTGCTGTAAACATTGGGGTGCATGTGTCCCTTCCAAACAGCATACCTGTATCCCTTGGGTAAATACCTAGTAGTGTAATTGCTGGGTCGTAGGGTAGTTCTGTTTTTAATTTTTTGAGGAATCTCCATACGGTTTTCCAGAGTAGCTGCCCAGTTTGCATTCTTACCAGCAGTGCAAGACAGCTCCTATTTCTCTGCATCTTCGCCAACATCTGATGTTGTTAATGTTAGCCATTCTGACAGGTGTAAGGTAGTATCTCATGGTGGTTTTGATTTGTATTTCCCTGATGATAAGTGATGTAGAGCATCTTTTCATGTGTTGGTTGGCCATCTGGATGTCTTCTTTGGAGAAGTGTCTATTCATGTCTTTTGCCCATTTCTTCACTGGATTATTTGTTTTTTGGGTGTTGAGTTTGAGAAGTTCTTTGTAGATTTTGGATACTATTTATCTGATATGTCATTTGCAAATATCTTCTCTCATTCTGTCAGTTGCCTTTTAGTTTTTCTGATTGTTTCCTTTGCTGTGCAGAAGCTTTTTATTTTGATGAGGTCCCAATAGTTCATTTTTGCTTTTGTTTCCCTTGCCTCTGGAGACGTGTTGAGTAAGAAGTTGCTGTGGCCAAGGTCAAAGAGGTTTTTGCCTGCTTTCTCCTCAAGGATTTTGATGGCTTCCTGTCTTACATTGAGGTCTTTCATCCATTTTGAGTTTATTTTTGTGTATGGTGTAAGAAAGTGGTCCAGGTTCATTCTTCTGCACGTCACTGTCCAGTTTCCCAGCACCACTTGCTGAAGAGACTGTCTTTAGTTGGCCATATGTTTGTGGGTCCATTTCTGGGTTCTCTATTCTGTTCCATTGATCTGAGTGTCTGTTTTTGTGCCAGTACCATACTGTCTTGATGATTACAGCTTTGTAGTATAGCTTGAAGTCTGGGATTGTGATGCCTCCTGCTTTGGTTTTCTTTTTCAAGATTGCTTTCGCTATTCCAGGTCTTTTCTGGTTCTGTACAAACTTTAGGATTGTTTGCTGTAGCTCTGTGAAGAATGCTGGTGTTACTTTGACAAGGATTGCATTGAATGTATAGATTGCTTTGGGTAGTGTTGACATTTTAACAATATTTGTTCTTCCTATCCAGGAGCATGGAATCTTTTCCCATTTTTTTTTGTGTCTCCTTCAATTTCTTTCATAAGCTTTCTATAGTTTTCAGTGTATAGATTTTTCACCTCTGGTTAGATTTATTCCTAGGTATTTTATGGTTTTTGGTGCAGTTGTAAATGGGATCGATTCCTTGATTTCTCTTTCTGTTGCTTCATTTTTGGTGTGTAGGAATGCAACTGATTTCTGTGCATTGATTTTATATCCTGCCACTTTGCTGAATTCATGGACCAGTTCTAGCAGTTTTTTTGTGGAATCTTTTGGGTTTTCCATATAGAGTATCATGTCATCTGCGAAGAGTGAAAATTTGACCTCCTCCTGGCCGATTTGGATGCCTAAGGGTTAAAGCTTCTAATATGTGATTAGGGAAACATCTCCATATGCAAGAAAATTAGAACATGTGTTTTTCTCCTCCATTTCTTATAGCTTCTTTATCAAAAATTTTTGTCCTAAAGTGAGACTAATGTTTTTTTTTTTCCACATTCAGATTTTTTCCTCTTTAAAAAGTCTTAAAAGATTGTGAACAAGGAATCTTTAAAATGATTTTAATGTATGATCATTCTGGCTAAGATTAAAATGATTTATTTGAAAAATGAGTTTTAATATAAAAAGCTGGTACAAATTAAAATTTGTTTTTTGTCTGTTAAAATCATAACAGTAATCTAAGAAAATGTCCTTTTAATTGTAAACAATTTTTTTACTTTTAATGCAATGTGCCTAGAAAAATAAAGGTTCCATGTTTTGTCTTCAAGTCTTTGATTACTTAGAAAAAAGAGTGTTTAATTTTATTTGCCTATGAAGTCTTTAACTGCCACTTTAGATAAAATGGATAATTATTGTATGATATGTTACTCTGTTTAATGAAAAGTCTGAACTTTTTTTATTTTTATTTTTTTGACAAAACTCCCAAATTCTAAAATGAAGTCTTCTTGAGTTTGAAACTTCCGAAGATTTCAAGGGTTTGTTCTTCCCATAAAAGAGAGATGTTAAAGGCAGCAACCTCTTTGACCTTGGCTGCAGCAACTTCTTCCTTGACATGTCTCTGAAGGCAAGGGAAATAAAAGCAAAAATAAACTATTGAGACGTCATCAAGATAAAAAGCTTCTACACAGCAAAAGAAACAAAACTGAAAGGCAACCCGTGGAATGGGAGAAGATATTTGCAAATGACAAATTGGATAAAGGGTTAGTATACAAAATCTATAAAAAACTTACCAAACTCAACATCCAAAAAACAAACAATCCAGTGAAGAAAAAGGCAGAAGACATGAATGGACACTTTTCCAAGACACATGAAAAGATACTCAACAATGCTCATCATCAGAGAAATACAAATCAAAACCACACTGAGATACCACCTCATACTGGTCAGAATACAACAGATGTTGGCAAGGATGTGGAAAAAGGGGAGCCCTCTTGCACTTTTGGTGGCCTGCAAACTGGTGCAGCCACTCTGGTAAACAGTGTGGAGGTTCCTCAAAAAATTAAAATTATAAATACCTTACCATCCAACAATTGCATCATTAGGAATTTATCCAGAGAATACAGGAGTGCTGACCCAAAGGGGCACATGCCCCCTAATGTTGATAGCAGTGCTATCAACAATAGCCAAATTCTGGAAAGAGCCCAAGTGTCCATCAACTGATAAATGGATTAAAGAGGTGTGTGTGTATACACAATGGAATTGTATTACAATGGACAACTACTCAGCCATCAAAAAGAATGAAATCTTGACATTTACAACAACATGGATGAAACTGGAGGGTATTATTCTAAGCAGAATAATTCAGAGAAAGATATCTTATGATGTCACTCATATGTGGAATTGGAGAAACTTAAATGATCATAGGGGAAGGGTAGGAAAAATAAAACAGAGAGGCAAACCATAAGAGACTTTTAAATACAGAGAACAAACAATTGATAGGGGTTGGGTGATGGGCATTAAGGAGGGCACTTGGGATGAGCTCTGTGTGTTATATGTAACAGATCACTGGATTCTACTCCTGAAGCCAAGACTACACTGTATGTTAGCTAACTTGAGAATAAAGAGATGTTAATTATGTTTATTTGGTATGTTAAATTGCATGGGAATCATTGTCAAGTAAGTGATGCTAAACCTTCTTAGATTATATTTCCATAAATATAATTAAGTGTTCTAGAAATTGTGTGAGACTCCTAGAAATTGGTTATGTTATCACTTGTAATTCTAGTTATTATCTTGAAGTATTGGTTATTTCTGTGATGATTAAATCTCCTTGTCAATTGCATTGTAACAATGTTTTTAAATTGTTTTTGGGAGAGAGCAGAGGGGCAGAAAGAAAGGGAGAGACAGAGAATCCCAAGCAGGCTCTGCACTGACAGTGCAGAGCTCAATTGAGGGCTCAAAGTCACAAACCGTGAAATCATGACCTGAGCTGAAATCAAGAGTTGGATGCCTGCCCCACTAAGCCACCCAGTGCCCCTGCATTGTAATGAATTCTAATCAAATCATTAACCATTACCATTTTTAAGTAATTTGCAGTTATTGTTTTACTTTGATGCTTTTGCAAAAGTGCTTCATCTTCAAGGAGATTCAGGAAAAAGACTGATAAATACCTGGAATATCGGTCTCTTATAACTTAAGATCATACCGTTGAACTGAGTAAGAATTTACACAGCTCTATTGGAGAAACTGATGGCTTCACAAAAGTAACAGAAGGTCAAGATGAAGGGAAATTAATTACAGGGGTGCCTGGGTGCTTCAGTTGGTTAAGCACTGACTCTTGGTTTCAGCTCAGGTCATGATCTCATGGAGCCCTGCATCTGTCAGTGCAGAGCCTGCTTGAGATTCTCTCCCTCTCTCTCTCAAATAAAACAAAAAGAGAAATTAATTACAAATGGGAGTGAATAAACTGAAAATTTTTAGGATTTTTATTTTTTGAAATACTGCTTGGTAAAAAAAAAAAAATTTAAGTTTGAGAGAGAATGCAAGTGGGGTAGGAACAGAGAAAGAGGAAAGAGAATCCCAAGCAGATTCCCCACTGTCAGTGCAGGCCTGATGTGAGGCTTGAACTCATCAACTTTGAGATCATGACCTGAGCCGAAACAAAGAGATGGACCCTTAACTGATGGAGCCACTCAGATGCCCCAAAATACTAGTTTTTTCATCTTTTTTTTCCCAGATATAGGAAAACCTTTCCTCAGCAATTTGGTAATTTATACCTTTGTAAGCTCTGCCTGCCTGATCACCCCAGAATTTGGAAACTCTCAGTGAGTATTCTTATATACTTATTGAACATATACAAATATATTGCCATAAGAATCTGTCTTCCTTATAACAGGACAATTGGGAACGCTGGTTTTATTACTAAGGTTTTGACTGGAATGTCATATTTAAGAGAGATCTGCATAGGCTCAGATATAACTAGACAGCTTTAACTAATACTGACTTTATGGAGCCAATAAAGTACTTTGGAAATAGTGTGATACTTGCTTACAGGTTTTCAGCATTCTTACCAGGTAAGTAAAGAGGGCCACTTCCAGGCAGGTGCAGGAACCTCAGGATATTTTGGGGACCCTGTTAAAAAAGGAAGTAACCTAAATCCGTAGGTATTGCAGGCAAAGCATGATGGCACATATTTTGCTTTATTAGCCTCAAGACGCTGTTAAAAATTCAACCTGAGATGTTTTATGAAAAGTTCCACCAAAGCAGATGTAAAAGATCCTATATGATCAATCATGACTCTCACTGCACTTATATATAATCAAGCTAAGTTCATTGAAACTAGCCTTGTTTGCAAACAAATTAGTCTTAATGGTTATAATTGATAGAAATGGGGGTAATTGTAGAGAGAAAAATTGTTTTGACTGAAACTATGAACTTTTAGATATTAGATTCTAGTTCTATTAATTTACTTTGTTCTACCTGTAAACGAGACTAGATCCTTAATTTTAGTATCTCAAATCAGGTTACATCTTTCCAAAGTAACATTTCTGATTATCTCCCATTCTTTTGAAACATTGAAAGTGAATATGAATGACTTGGATGGGACCAGAGAAACCACCAGAACAGCATATGTATGGAAAATCTTTTACTGGTTGTTGTGTGGCCAAAGATCACCACAGACATTTAACCTGCAAACCAGAAAGATCATTTGATTGTGACTTGCCTTCACTCCATCTAAGATGCTTTGAAATTTGGATCTAGACATCTTCTCAACTGGCTACCCTCAGAACTAAGAAACCGTTTTACAATTCAGTCTCCCCAAACTGAGGCAGCACTCTGGGATATAGACACTATCATAACCAGTATCACCACTGGATCTAGACTTTATGACATGGTAATATGTCACCAATATCACCGTGACATCCAGACCTTATATGACATGTTCTTTGCTATTGTAATTGAGGAGGAGAGCCAACCCATGGTTGCATTTATGTGGCAAGGCAGGCGGTATCAGTATGCTAGGCTACCACAAGGATACCTTAGCAGTCCAGTAATAGCCCATAACGTTCCAACACAAGACATCCAGGCCTTTGATGAAAACACACACAAAAACCCAGTATTTCCTATATATTGATGACATCCTTATTTATGGCGGTAACTAGGAAAAACACATTAGGGTCAAAATAGAATTAATTTAATTACTTACACTCAGAAAATGGAAAACTGACCCAAGTGAGGTCCACACACTACAGTAAAAGTGCTAGGCAAAATGTAGTCCTCTGGAGGCATAAAAAAACCCACACCCAGTCATAAACAATATCAATTGTGTATTGACTCCTACCACAAAAGAAGAAGCTCAGAAACTGAGAGGACTGTTTGGATATTTGGTATAGCACATACCACTTCTGGTGATAATATTAAAACACATTCATGAAATAAATAGGATGAGTAGAAACTTTAGATGGCTAGAGACTCAAGACAGCCTTTATTTGAAAAATGTGTCAGAATGTTTAACACATTGGCATCATCTAATGAGGACTTTAAATACAAATTAGAGTGCCTGTACTCAGGAGAGTTTGCAGCAGCATCACTGTGGACCGAAACACCACAGAACTCCAAGTTTTACCCAACTGGGCTTTACACTAAGGAGTTCCCATTGTCTGAGAACATACACCAACCAATTGAAAGGCTCACCTAAACATTCTACAAGGCCCTAGAAAATACACACTAAGAAAATAAACCAATTACACTTAAACTCCCAAAAACCCTTCTGTAGTAGATAAAGCAGACCTCTACAAAGAGATGGGAAGTACTCTTGACTATAAAGCTATAAAATAACAATGGTACATATCTGAGTAGGGCCACAGATTAAAAGTTGACCTGCATTAACTAAAAAATATCTCAGCAATGCCAGTAGTGGACTTGCTGGATTTTGAGGAGTAAGTTCAAGTGGTTAGGTAATAGGGACCACAGCAGTCAATGGTGCATGCTTTTATTTACTTTATATATATGTATATGTATATATATATATATATAGTAAATTTATATACATATATTTATATGTGTGTGTGTGTGTGTGGAGAGAGAGAGAGGGGGGGTGGAATATGAATGTGCATGAGTGGAGGAGAGGGGAAGAAGGAGAGACAGAGAATCTCAAGCAGGCTCCATGCTCCACATGGAGTCCAATGCAGAACTCAATCCCATGGCCCTGGGATCATGGCCTTAGCTGAAAATCAAGAGTTGGACACTCAACCAGCTGAGCCAGCCAAGTGTCCCAACAGTGCATGATTTTAGATGGATCAGCTTTCTTGCCATCATCCAGAATATCCTGGCAGTCAATCTGTAGAGGAATGACTAATAATGGACAAACCAGGATAGAATCAGGCTTGGGAGAATCAGCACAACATCAATTTATGGCTAAACTAATAGCTATAAAATTGGCAATTGAACAGTCTGTTAAGGGAAGTCAGAACGAGGTATGTAATTTTTGGATCCAAGGATGGTAGGTAAATCAATAGCTAGCTCTCTGGTCAGGTCATGGCAGGACCTGGGAAATAGGATGTAAGAGCATATGGGGTAATGGCATATGGCAGAAAATAGCACTGGATGACATCTCTATATTGGTTACACACATCTCTGCACATCAGAAGGACAACTATGAAGTTACCAAATTTAATAACCAAGTAAACAAACTCACTAGGAAAACTAAAGAGGTAAAGATTCCTAAATTTATGAAAAAAAACAATGATTCATGTATAAGGATGAAATCAATTCAAAACATAATCATACATAAAGACAATGGAACATAAAATGTGGACACACAGATATGCCAATGGATAGGATCATTGTATGGGCACATCACCAAACAGGTCATAGTGGCAAACATGGCACTAGAACATCGTTGGAGAAAAGAAACATGTATATATCCACAAAATACCTTTAATTTAAAATTATGGGATGTAATTGCCACAATTTTGAAGCTTAGAGGATTCATTCATTGATTCTTCATTAATGAATCATCCAGATACATTCAAAGACAACAAACCCTTCCAAATTGTACAAAGTGATTACATGGAATGCTAGCCTATATTGGAGAATAAATTATGTGTATCAACAATTTTATACACATCAATTACTCTATCCTTGTGGAAGAAATAATAAAAAATCCACCATCTGAGCCTTAGAAATCTGGATTCCCTGCTCTGGTAATTCAACCATCATAAAATCAGATTAGGGCACCTACTTCACATAAAAGCTAATCAAGAATGGGCTAAGGAACAAGGCATAATATGAAACTTCCTCTTATTCTACAACCCAACTGTCTCTGGATCAATTGAAAGGTATCATGGCTTAAGCAAAAGCTTAGGTTGCTTACTAACAATCTAGATATGAAATCTTGGACTAAAATGATCTGGAAGGTGGCAATCACTACACCATAGATATAGAAAGGATGAAAAAATTCCTATTAGTATCGCAGGCAGCTACAGAGATAGGAATTAGCATTAATACCACCCCAGAATCTAAAATAGGAAAAGTATTAACTAAAAAACATAAGAATATGGGGAAAATCATAGCACCTGCCATAATAAAACCCTACTTGGTGACCAAAGGAAAAGGTATATTACAACAAATTAAAGACCATACTATGATGCATCTGTAAAAATTTCAGGCATATAGAACATCTTTTATCAACATTGAATGCCTAATATTAGCTAGTATAATGTAGGATGATAATACTTGGGACAATGTCAATAATTGTCATAACAACTAGTGTTTCCCTTGAGTGGCAAGAACAAGAAAGAATTACAAATTTATGGGACACTGTATTTTGCAGGCATGACTCTGCTTTGCATCTTCACCTCTATTATTAAGTAGGTCAGTGCAGCATGCTGCTTATTGGCCATACTCTTCTATTGCTTACTTTGGAAAGCATACTCAGTAAAGCTACAGATATTCCTCTGTAAAATCAGTTGTGCCAGTGTTCCAAAATGGACTACCTTCTGCTCCAAATTTAATTTGAGTCTGTGACATCCTCTTCTTCCTCCATGGGTTGCCATTTTGGTCACCTTATAGCAACTGATGACTTAACTGCATTACAGGCATCACCAAGCTCAACCTCTCCACTTCTCCCTTCACTGTCAGCACCATCTACTCAGAAAACTTTAGTCAATGGAGAAACCAAATGGTTAGAGAAGCTGTTGAAGCAGTTGAAACTTGCCCTTCAATCTCCACATGAATTCCCAAGGATCTGAATGACACTAGGACGGAGTGTTGTGTATTAGTTTCAAAAGCACTAGTATATGAGAAAGACAAAGTTGTTTTTAGAAGTTGTCTTGATATCACAATAAAGTAAGCCCTATCAGGATGTATTCATCTCATCTGTTTTTACTCACAAGAATTAGCACTTCTGAGGGTCCCTGCTGGGAGCTTATCCATAAAAAACATATGAAGAAGTACCATGGCAAGGGGAAATTTAGACTAAATACTGTTTGTGGGGAGTATCCAAGAGTGTTTCATCTGAGCTGTAGTTTCTAATGTAAATAACCAGTCCCAACACTCTGCATCTACCTTGATAGCACCCTGTATCCCACCCCAGCATTCTCCTATAGACCAACTCCACCCAAGCCCCTCACTTTGGCAGGCATCCCTCCAAAGCAGCTCCTGCCAAGCCACACTTGGAAGGTATATCTGGCTGGGACCAGTGCTAGTCTAAAGTAATTTCTTCCCTGAGGCAGAAACTAGCATACTTTAGTTCCAACAGCTGGGCCTCTTTGTTGGCTGTGAAGGGATGAAACGCTGCCCATTAGTACACCTGTAGCTATTGTAGAGGCTAATTACAGACAGCTAGGCTGAGTGCCAGGGCCACCAGACAGATCCTGCAGTGGATTCAGTCAGGCTTCTTATCAGCACAGGGAACAAACCTTGCCTATTGTGCTCCCAGCATGTGATTTTGGTCATTGCAACCATCTGGCCTGAAGACCAACCCCATCCACTAGCAGACCCACAGGAATCACACAGCACAGCCACAACAAGATGATGCATGCCATTCACACAGGAGACACTCCTAGGATGCCTGATTCTTATGACCAAGGGGGATTGCACTACTGGGCACCACAAGAGTTCTACACAAGGTCACTCTAAGACCAAGAGATGTACCTAATCTACCTAATATATAGAAACAGAGTTAGAAAAAATTAGAGAACAGGTTATTTTCCAAATGAATGAATAAGACAGAAATCACAGAAAAAGATTGAAAGGAAATGGAGATAAGTAATATGTCTGATAAAGAGATCAGAGTCATGGTCATAAAGATACTGGACTTGAGAAAAGAGTGGATGAACTCTGAGAACTTCAACTAAGAGATAAAAAATATTTTAAAAAGGATCATTTAGAGCTCAAGAATAAATGAAATAAAATTTCACTAGAGGGAATCTACCACAAATTAGAAGACTCAGAAGAGGAAGAAGGGCCAACATTGTGGAGAAGTAGGGGGATCCAAGGTTCCATTCTCTCAAACAAAGCAGTGTTGAAGCCAAAGGACTTTGAACCCCAAGAGTCCAGGAGGCAAAGAGTTGCTTCCAGGGACCCACCAGGACAATCTGACAGGCCATAGGTGCATGATTGCAAACTGGGAGAGAGAAAACAAACAGAGGGGAGGGATCCCCTTCTGTGGAGAGACAAAGGGAAGAGAAAGAGAGGCTGGGGAAGCATAGGACTGTATTTGGACGAGAGAAAAACCTCGGACAGGGACAGAGAAAGATCCAGCCTCTAACTGAGAGAATTTCTCCTGACTGGGCGACTTTCTCCTGACTTTCTCCTGCCAGCATCACGCACCTGGGGAGGAGGGGGACCAGCCCTGGGCTCAGCGGCTAGGTCAGGGGTGCAGTCTGCAGTAGGAGAAAGCAATCCCCTCCCTGGAGTGCTGTGGGAAGAAGGTATAACCGTTCAAAGGACAAAGCCTGCCTGCATCCGCCAGCCAGAGACCACATATCTAGCAGCACAGACTGGTGCTTCCCCAGTACTGGGGGCCCATGGAGCAAGAGTTTGAATCCCAGCCAAGCACTAGGGCATAGGAGTTTTAGCAAAACAACCACCTCATTTGTGCCCTCAGCACAGTGAGGACAGCTCAAACAGAGTGGTTTGGTACACCTGGTCTGTGGAGGAGACATTGGGTTGTCGCCATTTTTCTCCCCACCACCACCAAGGAGGGACCCTCAGGATGAGACAGCAGGGCCCACAGTAGAGGCAGGATCCACCTACATCAAACCACAGTACTCCGCACCTGGTAACTTCCTATCTACTGGAGCAGGATTGACCCTGAGGAACCAGATGGCCCCTCCTCCAGACCTGCAATCCTGCATTGCCTGGTTTAGTTCTTGGACAGTTCTTATTATATAGACGTGTTCTTCCTTTTCTCCTTCTCATCTCTTTCCTCCTTTAGTCTGGTTACTCTGGTTGTTGGTTTGTTTAAGCATACATATTTAATCCATTCTCGATACATGTTCTACAACTCCTTCTTTATTTTCCTTTCTCTCTCTCTGGATTAAGCCATATGGTTTCTCTGGTCAATTTTTATTTTTTCTTTTTCCCCGCCCCTGTCATTTCTCTCTTTGTATAGGATAAGGCCTCTTCCACCAGCACTGCCTCCACCCTGTTGTTTACTTGTGGCTGGTGTTTCTGGTGTGTGTGTGTGTGTGTGTGTGTGTGTGTGTGTGTGTGTTTGTTTTCTGTTTGGTTTTTTGTTTTCCTTTCCAGGGCTACTTCAGTGAACAAATCAAAGCACATCTGGTGGAGGGTCCAAAACATCACTATGAGTGGGGAGATAAAGTAGCCAAAGTCACAACAACAGAGAGCAAGTAACACTCTCCAAAAAATACCTCCTGAAGGGCCAGGCCCTGGACAGTGTATGACCCCTCTTTAATATAGTAGTGCTTACAGGTGCAGGGCACATAACAAGCTTTTAAAACATATGAGGGACAGAAAACTAGCCAAGATGATGAAAAGGAAGAATTCTCCTCAAAAAAGATTCCAGGAAAAAATTACAGCTAAAGAATTGCTCAAAACAGATATAAAAAAAATAACTTAACAAGAATTTAGAATAATAGTCATAAGATTAATTGCTGGGCTTGAAAAAAAAAGCATAGAAGACAGCAGAGAATCTATTGCTGCAAAGATCAAGGAACTAAAAAAATATTAACGATGAATTTAAAAATGCTGTAAATGAGGTGTAAAATAAACCAAGTGGTCACAGCAAGGATTGAAGAGGCAGTAGGGACAATAGGTGAAATAGAAGATAAAATTATAGAAAAAGATGAAGTTGAGAGAAAAAG
Organism: Acinonyx jubatus; assembly: GCF_027475565.1. Taxonomy (NCBI): domain Eukaryota; kingdom Metazoa; phylum Chordata; class Mammalia; order Carnivora; family Felidae; genus Acinonyx; species Acinonyx jubatus. The sequence goes on along the minus strand of NC_069384.1, from coordinate 106,020,309 downwards.
AAAAAAATTCTGGATCATGAGGGGAGAATTAGAGAACTAAGTGAATGAAATGGAACAATATCTGTATCATAGGAGTTCCAGAAGAAGAAGAGAGAGAAAGGGACTGAAGGTGTATGTAAACAAATGATACTTGAACAAATGTACTTGAACTTTCCCAGTCTGGGAAAGGAAACAGACATTGAAATCCAGGAGGCACAGAGAACTCCCTTCAAACATAACTTAAATCAATCTTCTGCACTACATATTATAGTGAAATTGGCAAGAGAAAATTCTGAATGCAGCTAGGGATGAATGGGCCTTAACCTACAAAGGTAGGCACATAAGGGTAGTAGCAGACCTATCTACTGAAACTTGGCAGGCCAGAAAGGAGTGGCAGGAAATTTTCAATGTGATGAGCAGGAAAAATATGCAGCCAAGAATCCTTTATCCAGCAAGCCTGTCATTCAGAATAGGAGAGAGAAAAGTTTTCCTGAACAAAAACTGAAGGAATTCATCACCCCTAAACCAGCCCTACAAGAGATCCTAAGGGGGACTCTGTGAGTGAAATGTTGCAAGGACCACAAAGTACCAGAGACATCACTACAAGCATGAAACCTACACATAACACAATGACTCTAAACCCATATCTTTCAATAATAATGCTGAATGTAAATGGACTAAATGTTCCAGTCAAAGACATAGGGTATCAGAATGGATTAAAAAACAAAACAAAACAAAACAAGACTCATCTATTTGCTGTCTACATCTATTTGCTATCTACCCATTTTAGACCTGAGGACACCTTCAGATTGAAAGTAAGGGGACGGAGAACCATCTATTATGCTACTGGAACTCAAAAGAAAGCTGGAGTAGCCATACTTATATCAGACAAACTAGATTTTAAACTAAAGGCTGTAATAAGAGATGAAGAAGGGCATTATATCATAATTACGGAATCTATCCATCAAGAAGAGCTAGCAATTATAAACGTCTATGCACCAAATTCGGAAGCACCCAAATATATAAAACAATCACAAACATAAGCAATCTTATTGGTAAGAATGTGGTAATTGCAGGTGACTTTAATACTTCACTTCTAGCAATGGACAGATCATCTAGACCAATCTAGATCATCTAGAAAACCAATAAAGAAACAATGGTCCTGAGTGATACCCTGGGCCAGGTGGACTTGACAGATACATTTAGAACTTTTCATCCTAAAGCAGCAGAATATACATTCTTCTCAAGTGCACATGTAACATTCTCCAAGATACATCACATACTGGGTAACAAAACAGCCCTCAATCAATATAAAAGAATTGAGATAATACTATGCACACTTTCAGATCACAATGCTATGAAACTTGAAATAACCACAGGAAAAAGTTTGGAAAATCTCCAAATGCATGGAGGTTAAAAAACATCCTACTAAAGAACAAATGGGTCAACCAGGCAATTAAAGAAGAAATTTAAAGATAAATGGAAAAAAATGAAAATGAAAACACAACAATCCAAACCCTTTAGGATGCAGCAAAGGCAGTCCTAAGAGAAAAATACATTGCAATCCAGGCCTGTCTCAAGAAACAAGAAAAAAAATCCCAAATTCAAAATCTAACAGTACACCTAAAGGAACTAGAAGCAGAACAGCAAAGACACCCCGAACCCAGCAGAAGAAGAGAAATAATAAAGATCAGAGCAGAAACAAACAATATAGAATAAAAAAAAAAAAACCAGATCAATGAAACTAAGAGTTGTTTCTTCTTAAAATAAACAAAATTGATAAACTTCTAGCCAGACTTCTCAAAAGACAACCAATCCCTCAGAAGTACAAGAAATTATCAGATTACTATGAAAAATTATATGCCAACAAACTGGACAACCTGGAAGAAATGGACAAATTCCTAAACACCCACACACCACCAAAACTCAAACAGGAAGAAATAGAAAATTTGAATAGACCCATAACTAGTGAAGACATTGAATCAGTTATCAAAAATCTCCCAACAAGTAAGAGTCCTGGACCAGACGACTTCCTGAGGAATTTTACCAGACATTTAAAACAGAGTTAATACCTATCCTTCTCAAGCTGTTACAAAAAAATAGAAATGGAAGGAAAACTTCTGGGCTCATTCTATGAAGGCAGCATTACCTTGATTCCCAAACCAGACAGAGACCCCACAAATAAGGAGAACTACAGGCCAATATCCCTGATGAACATGGATGCAAAAATTCTCAACAATATACAAGCAAATTGAATTCAACAGTATATAAAAAGGATTATTCACATGATCAAGTGGGATTCATTCCTGGGCTGCAGGGCTGGTTAAATATTTGCAAATCAATGTGATACATCACATTAATAAAAGAAAGGATCAGAACCATATGATCCTGTCAATCGATGCAGAAAAAGCATTTGGCAAAATGCAACATCCTTTCTTAATAAAAACCCTTAAGAAAGTCAGGATAGAAGGAACATACTTAAATATCATAAAAGCCATATATGAAAAGCCCACAGCTAATATCATCCTTAATGGGGAAATACTGAGAGCTTTCCCCCTGAGATCAGGAACACGACAGGGATGTCCACTCTCACTGCTGTTGTTTAACATAGTGTTAGAAGTCCTAGCATCAATAATCAGACAACAAAATGAAATAAAAGGCATCAAAATTGGCAAAAAAGAAGTCAAACTTTTACTTTTTACAGACAATAGGATACTCTACATGTAAAATCTGAAAGACTACACCAAAAGACTGCTAGAACTGATACATGAATTCAGCAAAGTCTCAGAGTATAAAATCAATATACAGAAGTCAGTTGCATTTCTAGACACCAATAATGAAGCAACAGAAAGAGAAATAAACTTATCCCACTTACAATTGCACCAAGAACCATAAAATACCTAGGAATAAATCTAACCAAAGGTGTAAAAGATCTGTATGCTGAAAACTATAGAAAGCTTATGAAGGAAATTGAAGACACAAAGAAATGGAAAGACATTCCATGCTCATGGATTGGAAGAATAACTATTATTGAAATGTCAATACTACCCAAAGCAATCTACACATTCAAAGCAATTCCAATCAAAATTGCACCAGCATTCTTCTTAAAGCTAGAACAAACAATCATAAAATTTGTGTGGAACCACAAAAGACCCTGAATAGCCAAAGTAATATTGAAGAAGAAAACCAAAGTGGGAGGCATTACAATACCAGACTTTAGTCTCTACTACAAAGCTGTAATCATCAAGGCAGTATGGCACAAAACAGACACATAGACCAATGAAACAGAATAGAGAACACAGAATTGACCCACGAATGTATGGCCAACTAATCTTTGACAAAGCAGGAAAGAATAGCCAATGGAATAAAGTCAGTCTCTTCAGCAAATGGTGCTGGGAAAACTGGACAGCAACATGTAGAAGATTCAACCTGGACCACTTTCTTACATCATACACAAAAATAAACTCAAAATGGATTAAAGTCCTGAATGTGAGACAGGAAACCATCAAAACTCTAGAGGAAAAAGCAGACAACAACCTCTTTGACCTCAGTTGCAGCAATTTCTTGCTTGGACACATCTCCAAAGGCAAGGGAATTAAAAGAAAAAATGAACTATTGGGACCTCATCAAGATAAAAAAGTTTCTGCTCTGCAAAGGGCTAGTATCCAAGATCTATAAAGAACTCACCAAACTCCACACCCAAAAAACAAATTATCTGGTGAAGTAATGGGAAGAAGACATGAATAGACACGTTTCCAAAGAAGACATCCAGATGGCCCTTGGAAAGATGGGCATGAAAAGATGCTCAACATTACTTATTATCAGGGAAATACAAATCAAAGCCACACTGAGATATCACCTCACACTGGTCAGAGTGGCTAACATTAACAACTCAGGAAACTATAGATGCTGGCTAGGATGTGGAGAAACGGGAACTCTCTTACACTGCTGGTAGGAATGCAAACTGGCACAGCCACTCTGGAAAACAATGTGGAGGTTCCTCAAAAAATTAAAAAGAGAACTACCCTGTGACCCAGCAATAGCACTGCTAGGAATTTACCCAAGGGATACAGGAGTGCTGATGCGTAGGGGCATATGTACCCCAAAGTTTATAGCAGCGCTTTCAACAATAGCCAAATTGTGGAAAGAGCCTAAATGTCCATCAACTGAATAATGGATAAAGAAGATGTGGTTTATATACACAATGGAATACTACTTGACAATGAGAAATAATGAAATCATGCCATTTGCAGCAATGTGGATGGAACTGGAAGGTATTATGCTGAGTGAAATAAATCATTCAGAGAAGAACAGATATCATATGTTTTCACTCATGTGGATATTGAGAAACTTAACAGAAGTCCATGGGGGAAGAAAAGGGGAAAAACTAGTTACAAACAGAGAGTGAGAGAGGCAAACCACAAGAGACTCTTAATATAGAGAACAAACTGAGGGTGGATGGGCATGGGAGAGGGGAAAATGGGTGATTGGTATTGAGGGGGGGTGCTTATTGGTATGAGCACTGGGTGTTATGTAAGGCAATTTGACAATAAATTATATTTGAAAAATTAAAAAAAAAGTCTAAAAAATATGAAGAATGGATCATTAATCTGGAAGACCAGGTAACGGAAACAATCAAGCTGAACAATAAAGAAAAATTATAATATATGAAACTAGATTGAAGGACCTCTGTGACATCATCAAGCATAATACTCATAGGGATCCCAGAAAGAGAAAAGTGGGCACAAAACTTATTTGAAGAAATAATAACTGAAAATTTTCCTAATCTGGGGAAGGAAACAGACATTCAGATCCAGGAAGCAGAGAGATCCCCAAACAATAAACCTAAGGAGGTCTGCAGCAAGACACATAAAATGGCAAAGATTAATGATAGAGAATCTTAAAAGCAGCAAGAGAAAAAACTAACAGTAACATATAAGTGAAACCCCATAAAGCTATTTTTCAGCAGAAAATTCGTAGGACAGAAAGTGCTGAAAGAAAAAAAAAAAGACTTACAACCAAGAATACTCTATCCAGCAATGTTATCATTCAGAATTGAGGGAGAGATAAGGCATTTCTCATACAAACAAAAGTTAAAGGAGTTCATCACCACTAAATCAGCCTTACAAGAAATGTTAAAGGGAATTCTTTAAGTGGAAAGAAAATGCTATAATTAGAAGAATGAGAATTATGAAAGGAAAAAAATTTCACTGGTAAAAACAAATATATAGTAAAGGTGGTAGATTAATAACTTATAATGCCAAAATGGAGATTAAAATACAAAAGTAGTAAAATAAATTATATGTACTGAAATTAAACAAGGGATACACAAAATGCAAGGATGTAAAGTATGACCTTATTTGTATGAAATGTTGAGGGGGTAATAAAAATGTAGTGCTTTTAGTTCATGTTTGAACTTAAGCAACATCAACTTAATATAGACTATACATGCAGTATTATATATAAACCCCATGGTAACCACAAATCAAAGCCTATGATACACAAAAAAATAAAAGGAAAGGAATCAAAGTTAACACTAGAGCATAAAACCACACACACACACACACACACACACACACACACACACACACACACACAAAACCAGAAAAGAATGAACAGTTGGCACAAAACCAGACACTCAGATCAATGGAACAGAATAGAGAACTCAGAAATGGGCCCACAAATGTGTGGCCACCTAATCTTTGACAAAGCAGGAAACAATATCCAATGGAATAAAGACAGTCTTTTTAGCAAATGGTGCTGGAAAAATTGGGCCGCGACATGCAGAAAAATGAACCTGGACCACTTTCTTACACCATACACAAAAATAAACTCAAAATGGATGAAAGACCTCAATGTAAGATAGGAAGCCATCAAAATCCTTGAGGAGAAAGCAGGCAAAAACCTCTTTGACCTTGGCCACAGCAGCTTCTTACTCAACACGTCTCCAGAGGCAAGGGAAACAAAAGCAAAAATGAACTATTGGGACCTCATCAGAATAAAAAAGCTTCTGCACAGCAAAGGAAACAATTACCAAAACTAAAAGGCAACCGATAGAATGGGAGAAGATATTTGCAAACAGCATTATCAGATAAAGGGTTAGTGTCCAAAATCTACAAAGAACTTCTCAAACTCAACACCCAAAAAACAAATAATCCAGTGAAGAAGTAATCATGGGCAAAAGACATGAATAGACACTTCTCCAAAGAAGACATCCAGATGGCCAACCAACACACAAAAAGATGTTCAACATCACTCATCATCAGGGAAATACAAGTCAAAACCACAATGAGATATCACCTCACACCTGTCAGAATGGCTAACGTTAACAACTCAGGCAACATCAGATGTTGGTGAGGATGCAGAGAAAGAGGATGTCTTTTGCACTGCTAGTGGGAATGCAAACTGGGCAGCTACTCAAGAAAACAGTATGGATGTTCCTCAAAAAACTAAAAATAGAACTACCCTATGACCCAGCAATTGCACTACTAGGTATTTATCCTAGGGATACAGGTATGCTGTTTTGAAGGGACACATGCACCCCAATGTTTATAGTAGTATTATCAACAATAGCCAAAGTATGGAAAGAGCCCAAATGTCCATCAATGGATGAATTGATAAAGAAGATGTAGTATATATACAATGGAGTATTACTTGGTAATCAAAAAGAATGAAATCTTGCCATTTGCAACTATGTGGCTGGAATTAGAGGGTATTATGCTAAGAAAAATTAGTCAGAGAAAGACAAATATATGACTTCACTCATATGAGGACTTTAAGACACAGAACAGATGAACATAAGGGAAGAGAAGCAAAAATAATATAAAAACAGAGAGGGGTACAAAACATTAGAGATTCTTAAATATGGAGGACAGAGGGTTACTGGAGGGGTTGGGGTGGGGGGATGGGCTAAATGTTATAAGGAATCTACTCCTGAAATCATTGTTGCACTATGTGCTAACTAATTTGGATGTAAATTAGAGAAAAAAACAAGAAGGAACAGAAAAGAACTATAAAAACATTTCAGAAAACAATGATCAAAATAGAAATACATACATATCAATAATTACATTAAAAGTAAATGGAGGGGCACCCAGGAGGCTCAGTCGGTTAAGTATCTGACTTCATCTGAGGTCATGATCTCTCAGTTTGTGAGTTTGAGCCCCACATTGGGCTCTGTGCTGACGGCTTGGAGCCTGGAGCCTGTTTAGGATTCTTTCTCTCTCTCTCTCTCTGCCCCCTCCTGCTCATGCTCTCTTTTGCACACGTGCATGTTCTCTCTCACTCTTTCTCTCTCAAAAATAAATAAACATTAAAAAAAAAGTAAATGGACAAAATGTTCCAATCAAAAGAAATATGGTAACTGAATGGAAAAAAAAAACAAAACCCATTTCTATGCTGTCTACAAGGGACTCCCTTCAGACCTAAAAACAGATAGTCTGAAAGTGAAGGCATGGAAAATAATATTTCATGCAAATAGAAGAAAAAAAAAACCTAGGGTACCAATACTTTAGTGGACAAAATATACATTAAAACAAAGACTGTAACTAAAGACAAGGAAGGGCATTCATTACATAATGATAAAATGATCAATAAAACATGGGAACATAAATATTGTAAATATATATGTACTCAATATAGAAGCACCCAAATACTTAAATATTAAGAGACATAAAGGGAGAAATAGTAATATAACAATAGAGGACTTTAATATTCGATGTACAACAATGGATAGATCAGACATAAAATGCAACAGAAAATCAAGAAAAACACATTAGATCAGAAAGACTTAACAGATATCTTCAGAACATTCCATCCCAAAACAACAGATTACACATTTTTTTCAAGTGCACATAGTACATTCTCCAGGATATATGCCATATCAGGCCACAAAACAAACCTCAAAAAAATTTAAGAAGACTGAAATCCTATCAAGCATCTTTTCTGATCACAACAGTATGACTAGAAATCAATTACAAGGAAACAATTGCATAAAAAACACATGTAGGTTAAACAACAGGATATTAGGAAAAGGAGGGGTCAATGTAGAAATCAAGAAATTTAAAAAATACACGGAAACTAATGAAAACAGAAACAAAATGATACAAACATTTTCAACACAGCAAAAGCAGGTCTAAGAGGAAAGTTAATAGCAATACAAGCTTACCTCAAGAAACAAAAAAAGTCTTAAACAATTGACCCATACACCTAAAGGAATCAGAAAAAGAAGAATAAAAAATCCCAAAGTCAGTGGAAAAATAATAAAGATTAGAGCAGAAACAAAAAAGATACTAAAAAAAAAACAAAAGTTTAATAAAAAGGAGAGCTGACTGAAAAAAAATTGATAAATCTTTAACAAGAATAAAGAAAAAAGAGAAAGAGAAATAACATCAGATAACACAGAGACAAAAAGGATTATAAGAGAATATGAAAAATTAAATCCCAACAAAATGGACAATGTGAAAGAAATAAATAGAAACACACAATCTTCCAAAATCAAATTAGGAACAAATAGAAAATGTAACAAATTATAAGAAAGGAAATAGAATCAGTAGAAAAACAAAAACAAAACAACTCTCAGGAACCTAAGTTCAGGAAAGATAGCTTCACAGGTAAATTTTCCCAACATCTAAAGAAGAGTTAATACATACTTAAACTATTCAAAAAAACAGAAGAGGAAGCAAAGTTTCAAATTCATTCTACAAGGTGAGAATTGCCCTGATACCTAAATAAGACAAACACACTGTAGAAAAAGAAAACTTCAGGCCAATACTTCTAATGTCCACAGATACAAATATATTGCCAAATATTCATACCAAACCGAAATGAAAATCATATTAAAGAAATGATTCACCATGATCAAGGGTATATATTACCAAGACCCAAAGAAGATTCAATAGTCCAAATCAACCAATCTGATACAACATATCAACAAAAGGATAAAAACCATATGAGTGTCTCACAAGATGTACAAAATATTTGACAAAATTCAACATTTGCTCAAGATAAAAATTCTCCAGAAAGTAGGTATAGAGAAACATAATTCAACATAATAAAAGTAAAATAGGTAAGACACACAACTACCATAATACTAAATGAAGAGAAGTTGAAAGTTTTTTCTCTATAATCAGAAACAAATATGTCCACACTCACCACTTTAATTCAGTAGAGTACTGGAACTCTTAGCCATAGCAATCATATAATAAATAAAAAACATCCAGACTTATAAGAAAGAAGTAAAGCTGTCATATTTTCAGGAGACACAATAATATGTATATAATATATATTATATAAAATAGATAAATACACAACACTAAAGAGTCCACAAAAAACTATTAGAATGAACAAATGTGTAAGCAAAGTTGCAGGGTACAAAACTAATAAACCTAAATTGGTTGTGTTTCAAAATATACTAAGAACAAAGCAGAAGAAACAGAAATTGCACACACATAAAAATTACAACAGCACCAAAAAAGACAAAAATACCTAGAAATGAACTTAATCACAAACGTTTCTACCCTGAAAACTATAAAACACTGATGAAAGAAATTCAAAAAAGCATAACTAATGGAGAGATAGAACATGCTAATGGTGGAGAAGTACTAATAATTTTAAAATTCCACACTACAAAAAGCAACTACATATTTAATGCAATCCCTATCAAAATTGCAATAGTACTTTTCAAAGAACTGGAATAAATAATTTACAAATGTGTATAGAAATTGCAAAACACTCTGGAGAGCTAAAGCAATCTTAAGAAAAAGCTGGAGGTAACACAATCACTGATTTCAAAATGTATGACAAATATATAGCCATCAAAAGAATATGGTACAGGAATAAAAACAGACATATAGAACAATGGAACAGAATAGGAAGCACAGAAATAAACCCCTGACTATATGATCAGTCTACAACAAAGGAGGCATACATAGACAATGGGAAAAAGACAGTCTCTTCAATAAACGGGGCAAGGAAGACAAGACAGCTATATGCACAAGAATTAAATGGAACCATTGTTTGTATCATAAACAAAAATAGGCAAAAATGGATTAAAAACCTAAATATGAGACCTGAAGTCACTAAACTCCTGAAAGAGGGGCACCTGGATGGCTCAGTCAGTTAAGTATCCAACTTCAGCTCAGGTCATTATCTCATGATTTGAGCCCCACGTCACGTTCTGTGCAGACAGCTTGGGGCCTGGAGCCTGCTTTGGATTCTGTCACTCCTCTCTCTCTGTCCCTCCACTGCTCACACTCTGTCTCTCTCTCAACAATAAACAAACATTAAAAAAAAAAACCCTAAAAGAAAACATAGTAGTCCCATGGACATTGGCCTTAGCAACATTTTTCTAGATATGTCTCTTCAAGCAGAAGAAACAAAAGAAAAAAACCTATTGAGAGTATGCTTAAAAAAAAAAAAAAAACTTTTATACAGCAAATGAAACCATCAACAATACAAAAGACAACATACTAAAAGTCAAAACTGTTAGTAAATGATGTATCAGAGAAGCTTAATATTCAAAATCTGTAAAGAAATTATCCTACTCTGGATGGATAAAGAAGATGTGGTATACACACACACACACACACACACACACACACACACACACACACAATGGAGTATTACTCAGCAATCAAAAAGAATGAAATCTTGCCATTTACAACTACATAGATGGAACTGGAGGGTATTAATGCTAAGTTAAATTAGTCAGAGAAAGACAAATATATGAATTCACTCATATGAGGAATTTAAGATACAAAATGATGAACATTTTGGGAAGGGAAGCAAAAATAATATAAAAACAGGGAGGGGGACAAAACATAAAAGACTCTTAAATATGGAGAACAAACAGAGGGATGCTGGAGGGGTTGTGGGAGGGGAGATGGTCTAAATGGGTAAGGGGCATTAAGGAATCTACTCCTGAAATCACTGTTGCACCATATGCTAACTTGGATGTAAATTAAACAAATTTTTTAAAATTTAAAAAAATAAAAGCATGATTAAAAAGAAATTATTCAACTCCACACAAAAAACGCTGCAATTAAAAAATGGAAGACTAGAATAGGCATTTTTCCAAAGAACTCATCCAACTGGCCACCAGCAGCATGCAAAGATGCTCAACATCATTAATCATCAAGGGAATGCAAAATGAAACAAAAAATCAGGTATAATCACACACCAGTCACATTAGCTAGAATTAAAAAAGTAAGTGCTGGCCAGCATGTGGAGAAAAAGGAAGCACTGTGCATATGTAATAGGAATATAAATTATGAAACACTGTGGAAAATGTATGGTGGTTCCCCAAAACAAATACAGAAGTATGTGATTTAGTAACTCCACTACTAGGTATTTACACAAAGAAAACGAAAACACACATTCAAAAAGATTCAATAAACCGGTCTGTGTTTATTGCCGCATTGTTTACAATAGCCAACATATGGAAGCTACGTAAATGTCCATCCATAAATGATTGAATAAGGAAGGTGTTTCTGTGTGTGTGTGTGTATGTGATATACACACACGTGTGTGTGTGTGTGTATATGTATCTCACATGTGATACACACACACACACACACATACACACACAGAAATGTAACTCAGCCATAAAAGAGTGAAAATGTCCCATTTGTGACAACATGGATAGAACTACAGGGTATTATGCTAAGTTAAATAAATCAAAGATGAATACCATGTGATTTTTCTTATATGTGGAATCTCCAAATCACAACAAATAGACAAGCAAACAAACAGAAGGAAATCCATAAACACAAAGAACAAACTGGTGGTGGACTGAGATGAGGAGAGTGAGAAGGGAACAATAGGTGAAAAAAATGTGAGGTAAAAACTTCCATTATGATATAAGAAGTCATGAAAACTAAAGTGTAGCATAGGTCATATAGTCACTAGCATTGAAATAGTATTCTATGAGGACAGATTAAAGATGCACTTGTGAGCATTGTAAAATGTCAAGAGCTATCACATCACTATGTTGTTTACGTGATTCTAATTTAACATTAATATTAACCAAAGGTTAATAAAATAACCATTAAATTAAAAAAGATTAATACCTAACTTTTATTTTTATTTTTATATTTTTTTGTTTTTATTATTTTTGAGAGAGAGAGAGAGGGAGACAGAGTGTGGGGGGCGGTGGGGCAGAAAGAGAGAGACACAAAATCCAAAGCAGGCTCTAGGCTCCAAGTGGTCAGCATAGAGCCTGACACGGGGCTTGAACTCATGAACCATGAGATCATGACCTGAGCCGAAGTCAACTGACTGAACCATGCCTCAAGATTAATAACTTTTAAATCAATACATAACATAGAAACCAAAGGACAACTTCCAAATTCACTCTAGAGATGAATATCACTTTGATCAAAATTAGACCAAAATCTTGTCTACAAAGACAAAAACCCCCACAAAGTTACTGAAATTTCTGTAGTACAGAAATAGAAAACTTGAGACCAATATCTCAGGTGAACATAGATGGAAAAAGCCTCACCAAAACAAACTCAACATACATTAAAGGAACCATTAAAAAGAAGAAGTGGGCGGGGGCACCTGGGTCCCTCAGTTGGTTAAGCATCCGACTTTGGCTTAGGTCTTGATCTCATGGTTCCAGGGTTCAAGCCCTGGGTTTGGCTCTGTGCTCACAGCTCAGAGCCTGGAGCTTGTTTGGATTCTGTGTCTCCCTCTCTCTGCCCCTCCCCTGCTCACACTATCTCTCTCTCTCTCTCTCTCTCTCTCAAAAATAAAGAAACATTAAAAAAATTAGGGGAAAAAAAGAACAAGGGGGATTTATTAAAGAGATGCAAAGAGAGTACAATATTGCAAATCATTCAATGTGATACAAAACATAAAAGGGGAAGGATAAAATGCACAGGATCACTATAATCAGTGCAAAAAAAAGTTTAATAAAATTTAACATTTGTTTATGATAAAAACTCTAAACAAAGTTTGGGAGTAAAACATACCTCACCACACTGAAGAAAACATGACAAAACCACATGTGATATTGCTCTCAATAGAAAAGAACTGAAATAATCAGAAATAGACAAAGATGTTCATACTCCTCAATATTTTCTTAACAAATGTCTGGAAATTCTGGCAATGGCAATAAGACAAGAAAAAGAAAAGACATAGAAAGTGAAAGTGAGGGGCGCCTGGGTGGCTCAGTCGGTTAAGCGGCGGACTTCGGCTCAGGTCATGATCTTGCGGTCCGTGAGTTCGAGCCCTGCGTCGGGCTCTGTGCGGGCTCTGTGCTGACAGCTCAGAGCCTCGAGCCTGTTTCGGATTCTGTGTCTCCCTCCCTCTGACCCTCCCCCGCTCATGCTCTGTCTCTCTCTGTCTCAAAAATAAATAAACGTTAAAAAAAATTAAAAAAAAAAAAGAAAGTGAAAGTGAAAAGTAAGAGTCACATTAAAAAGATGTGATATCATATATAGAAAATCTGAAGATTTCACCAAAGAACTCTTTAAACGGATACATGAATTCAGTAAAAATTAATATACACAAATTCATTGCATTTCCACAGAAGAATAAGGAGGTAGGAAAAAGAAAGGAAACAATCCATTTACATTAGAACCAAAAAGAAAAAGAAAAACCACCAAAAAGGGCAGAAACATAACCAAGAAAGTGAAAGACCTCGACTTTGAAAATCATAAAACGCAGATGAAACAAATTAAAGATAGCACGAATCAGTGTAGAGAGACAGGACACCCACAGTGTAGAAAAATCAATTGTGTCAAAATTTCCACCCTACCCAAAACAATTGACAGATTGAATGTGATCCCTATCAAAAGGACAACTGTGTTTTCCATAGAACTAGAATAAATAATCCTAAAATGAGCATGAAATCACCAAAGACCCCAAAGAGCCCAAAGTAATGTTGAGGAGGAAGAACAGAACGGAAGTTCTCACAGTCCCTGATTTCATGATATGCTAAAAAGCTGTACGTAACCAAAAGAGTATGGTTCTGGCACAAATGAGAGGACACACGGATACATGGAACCACGTAAAGAGCCCAGAAATAAATCCACCATTATATGGTCCATTAGTCTAGGAAAAAATTGGCAAAAATAGACAAGGGGGAAAAGACCACATGTTCAATATGTAGTGCTGGGGCAACTGGATACCTGTGTGCAAAATAAGGACAGTTATACCATGTGCAAGAACAAACCCAAAGTGGAAGAGAAACCCAAAGGTGACCCGTGAAACCATCAAACTCACTCAAATAGCCATAGATAGTAATCTCTTGTATATTGGCTGAAGCAATAGTTTTCTAAATAGGTCTCACCAGGCAAGAGAACCCAAAGCAAGCATAAACTATGGAGAGCACACTGGCATGAAAAGCTTTTGCCCAGCAAAGGAAAACATCAGTGAAGTGAAAGGAACCCTGCTGAATGGCCCAAGTGGTTTGTAACTGATATATACCATAGGGGGTTAATATCTGAAATAACCACATACTTGTAAACCACACACACACACACACACACACACACACACACACACACACCCCTCCACATACTTTTGTGAATAACTGGATATAGTATTTTTTCCTCAAAGAAGAGATTTGGCTAGCCAACCGACCTAGGAAGAGATGCTCAACATCAGATATCATTAAGAAGACCCGCAAGGAAACCCCATGAGGTACTACCTCACACCAAGCACACTGGATTTGATCCACCAATGATATCCACCAAAGGGAACCCTTGTTATCTCCTGGTAGGTAAGTAAATTGGTGCAACTGCTATGAAAAACACTATGTTGACTGCACAAAGTAAAGAAGGATCCAGTGATTCCACTCCTGAGTATTTAGTCATAGGAATGGAAAACACTACTTCAAGAAGATACATGTACTCCTAAGTTTATTGCCACTTTATATTCTTTTGCAATATCCAAGACATGGAAGTATTTAAGGGTCCATCAATAGAGCAATAGATAGAGAGATTGGTGTGTGTGTGTGGTGTGTGTGTGTGTGTGTGTAAATATGCATATATATTTACAAAGGAATATATGTGTATACATGTGTGTATATATATAATATATATATATATTATATTTATATACACAAAAGAATATTACTCTGCCATGAAAGAGATTGAGATTGTCAACAGGCTATTCTGCTAAGTGAAGTAAGTCTGACAGTGGAATATTAATACCATGTGATTTCACTTACATGTTACTCTACATAAGAAAAAAAAATTTTACAGAGTCCTTGAAAGTAGGAGCAAAGCCAGCCTTATTGCCAGTCTTCAGCTTTTCTTAATTTTATTTCTTGCCTTTTAGCATTTACCTGAATAACCTACATACTTTGAACTTAGAGATCAGGTCAGAGTGGTCTCTATACAGATTTTTGGAAAGGGAAATTAAAATGGGTGAATGGGGCCAGATTTTGAGAAGAGGAATTTACACTGGATGTGAATATTAATTTTTGTTTTCAGTCTAATTTTTGTTTTTTCGTCTTCTCAACAGAGTCCCAAAAGCTAGTTAGCTATTATACTAGTAAGTCAATAGAGAACTTTCTATAAAGTAATTTTTTTCTTGCAAATATAGCCAGTGTAAAGGATCCATCATCTGGCAATGATGAGTAGGATCTTACTAATCTCAATAGTGACTCAATCCAATAAGCACTTTTATGGGAAGACATACAGGCAACTTTCCAGGCTTAAACCATAGACACAAGAAGCATCCTTGGTGAGAGCATAGATGATGCCTCCCCCATGGTCCAAAATTTTACTCCCAAAATAGTCTAAGACAGCACAGGCCTTCACTGCACAGGCAGTAAACATGATGTAGAGAAAACAGCATGTCCAGTCTCCTGCAAAAAAATGTGAGACATCTCTAGTCACAGACCCACTAATCTGTGACATGGGGCAGGCACTACTGTAATGAGACTTTTCTAGCACTAATGGCGGTTACGAAGACAAGGGTCCCTTATGGGCTGGGACCTCTTATAACATAGAACTCCCGATTGCTGGCAAGGCCAGACAATGAGAGTACTGCTTGTAACTGTGTGTCTCAGAACCTCATTCTACTTGACAGGCCACCACAGTACCCTCTGGTAATTCCATCTTGTGGATGGTGGAGACCAGAGAGAATATTCTCACTGGTCACAAAGCCAAGCTCTGAGGACATAAAACAAAACAAAAGGAAAAACCTCATCCGGCTTTTACATAGACGACCCGCAGCAAAGTTTGTCTAAACAGATACAGATGTGATGGTAACTGTGACCTCACCAGTCTGTGAGGCCACCTCGAACAACAGGCTGACCAGGACTATGTCTGTGTGCTCTCCTATGGTAATTCATTTTGATGACAAACGACACAAAATACAATGATAAAGAAAAGCTGTGGTCATCTCTGGGTGGAAATCGATGTGCCAAGCCAAGAGAACTCTACCAAATGCACCAGAGCCATTAGAGCCAAGGCACTAGTTCCACAAATATTTTCTCCTGCTAACCTAGATTTAGGAAGAGAGAGAAAAAGGACTCACATCACTTTCACTTGCACGAGACCTGGCAGGCAGAGATCCAGTTGGCTGATGTGGTGATGAGGATTCTTCCCTCGTGCCAGCTTTTGTCAGATGTCCCATAATCTCTCAGCCTCAGCAGTGTCCAGCCAGCTAAAGTTTATCCTGCTGGCTATGCCAACTGTTGAGGAGGAAGAACGATTCTCTACCTTCAAGGTTCTTCTAGGTGATCTAAGAATTAAATTGACAAGAGACAGATTAACAGGAGGAAACAGATTAACAGAGGCCCAATATTAAAATTGAGATGAAATAACCAAGGCAGGCAGCTTCTATGCTTTAAAATTTTTTTTAACATTTATTTTTCAGAGAGACAGAACATGAGTGGGGAAGGGGAAGAGAGGGAGAGGCACACACGGAATCCAAAGCAGGCCCAGTCTCTGAGCTGTTAGCACAGAGTCCAACGCAGGGCATGCTTAGCTGACTGAGCCACCCAGGTGCCCCTATGCTTATTTTAGACCTAGAAAGGATACATCTGTGAGGAACTGACAGTACAAAGAAGTTATGTTTGCAAGCTTTAATTAGTAAGGAATTCGAAACAGAATTTGGCCTGGGATAGTGAAATTAGTAAAAGTGACAAGGTTTATTTATGTAGCCTTCTTAGATTTGAATTCCAGATCTCTGGTGATTTTGAGGTCTTTTTACTACCTGGTTAAGGGGAGGTAAATTTTGCATGGGAGATTTATTTTTTGTTTTGTGGAGACAAAGAGAGTCAGGGTGTTATCCTTGCACTGACTGTTTGAGAAGAAACTTTAATTCAAAATAATCAATATGTAGGCCGTCTGGGTGACTCAGTCGGTTAAGCATCTGACTTTGGCTCAGGTCACAATCTCGCGGTTTGTGAGTTCAAGCTCCGCATCGGGCTCTGTGCTGACAGCTCAGAGCCTGGAGCCTACTTCAGATTCTGTGTCTCCCTCTGTCTCTGCCCCTCCCCTGACCTCACTCTATCTCTATCAAAAATAAACATTAAAAATTAAAAAAATAATCAATATGCTGAAGTGGCACATTTTGGGGTAGACTGCCTTGGACTGCACATGCCCACTTGTGTAGGTTAGGTCTTAGATTTAGGCAGGTGCCTTGGAGCTCCAAGAGCCCACACCCATGGCCCAGCCTCTCCCAATGCTTGCCCTGTTCCAAGTTCGTGGGTACCCGACTTGCATGTTCTGCACATGCTCAGTATGTATCCTATCAGCTGGTCTTGGAAGCCAGTACCCTGCAGTCCTGTGCAATTTGGCCCAGTCACCAACCTTTTATAGTCTCCTGGGTGGGGGGGTGGGGAATCCCAAAATACTTCTGCATCAGCTGCTTTGAACAGGATAGTCCACATTTGGACAGGCTGCCTGATGGGGTACTGAGTTTTTCCAGCAGTCTTCCAAAGGTCTCTTACTGGAAGACTATAGGCCAGTCTGCCTGGCCACAGCCTGGCATGGCCATCTAGAGTCCTTCAGCTTTGCCTTCAGGGAGAATGTGTTCATTTCTGTAGGTTACTGCTTGGGATTAGGCAGATGGAAGATACCCCAAATATCCCTCTCCTGTGACATGGCCTCACCCAACCCTGCCCTTTCTAGGTCCTTGATTACTCTGACCTGTGGACCTGTACATGTGCAGTCTGTACTTTGTCAGCCAGCCCTTGGCTGTTTGGGACCCAAGCCATTTTCAACTACCTTTCTATCAGGGCAGAAGGAGCCCACCCCCAAAAATCTGAGATAGCAGCTTTAAACTGGTGACAATCTGTTCCTGTTTAGACTGGCTGCCTAATGGGGTCCTGGGCTTACCAGTAATCAAGTCTCCCAAATGTCTCTTATTGGAACATACCCTGGTCAATTGGCAAGTAAGTGCAGATTCCTCCAGCTTTGCTTTAAAAGAAAGAAGTGTGTCTATGGAGGTTAGGGCTTGAAATTAGGCAGAATCCACAGGCTCCCAACATTATGCTCTTGATACCAGTGATCTCCTGACACTTGCTAAGGTCCAGATTCCCAGTAACCCTGGACTGTGCTATCAAAGCACCTGGAGTCGGAAGCCCTTCAGCCAGCCTCAAGAAGTCAGGGCTCACCAGGCTAGTGTAGCTGGAATTTGACCCCAAATACCCACAAAAGTTTAATATAGAAGGTACCACCCCCAAGCATCACCCTGGGGCAATAGCTACAAACTGGAGACTGTCCATTTCCATTTGGACTTGCTGCCTATAGGATTCCAGAGCTTTTCCAGAAAACAGGGCTCCCAGGAGTGTCTTATTTTAGAGGATACCTTGGGCAGCCCTTCCTGCCCTGCCTTGCCAAGCCTGTCCAGTAACCCTGAGCTCTGCGTTCAGAGGGGTTATTGCCCATTGGGTCAGTTAGGGCTTATGGAGACTCATAAATCTTTTCCCTGTAAAAATGAGTAAAGGAAACCTCATTTATAATGGAGTCAAGAAGCCCTGAAAGAGGGAGCTCTCATGCACATACCACTCCTGCAGCCTGCTTAACCAGCGGGAAGAAAGAAGACTTATCTTGTATCTTGACAAGGTAAGACACCTTCACAGGAATTTTATCTCTTGCTTTTAAGAAAAAGAAGGAAGAGCTGGTTCAGCCCCAGCAAAGAACTATTGCTTGCAGCCAGTGAGAAATTGTCACTTCAAGCTCTTATTATTCAATGAGCTTTTGTTCCAAACAACCCTCCCCAATTTTCTTCTAAAGCTTAGTAAAAACTGACCTTCCTTTGGTCTCTTCACACTCACCATTGGTTTGCCATAGTTTGCTTGTCCCAAATTGCAATTCCTCTGCTATTCCTGAATCAACTCATTTTGCTAATAAAATAACTGGCTGTTTTAAGGTGGACATTTAATGCTGTCAGACAAGCAGATCCAGAGAAGACCCCCAACTCTGAGGTTGGTGAACAAACAGGTGCAAATACCCACAAAGTCAACTGAACTCATTGCTTTCTTGCTGACCCTGGAGTTCTGAGGTTGAGTCTCTTTTAGACTTGGAGCTCTGCTCTGTTTTCATTTTGACTTCTCTAGCTTTATTTGAAATCTGTTTTTGTTTTTATGAAGGCATCACCCTTCCTGGTTCAGGCTTTTTTGTTTCTCTTTTTTGAAGCTTCCAGGTCAGTCACTCATTGTATCCAAAAGGGAGGAAAACACATGATTCACAATGTTTTAGAACAGTTGTTTAAAAATAAGACCTCTCATACTTAAGATTCCTTTATGAATCCAAAGGCAAATTAGGCTCCACCTGGTTATTGAACCAGCAGCTAGTGCCTTTCTTGAAAAAATGCGTCAACTTTTGAAGAATTTGGAATTATAATGGCCACTCTGGTAAAGCTTTTAGATAAATCCTCCTTAAGGAGCCCCCTTAATGAGGATTACAAACCTCAGAGAGACAATGCAATGCGTTCTTTGATTGATATGCACAATCTTCTAAAGACAAGGACTTTAAAAACAGTTCTGAAAGGATCCATACTGTATACAAATAAATAAAAACTCTAATAAAAGTCCTTAGCAATCTGAGCAGGAAACTCCAACTTAGTCCACCTGCACAATTCAGATCCCCTTTAGTTGAACCCTTGAATAATGCAGGGATTAGGGACATCATCCCCCTTACAATATATACTTGTGTATATACATTATATGCAAGTATAACATTTGACTCCCCCCCCCAAACTTAACTAATAGCCTACTGTTGACATAAGCAGTCAACACGTATTTTGTATGTTATATATATATTGTATTCTTACAAAAAATAGGCCAGAGAAAAGAAAATATCATTACATAAATGGCAAGGAAGAGAAAATATGTATATAGTACAATATTGTACTTACTGGAAAAAAAATCCACATGTAAGGGAATCGGCACAATTCCAGCCCACATTGTTCAAGGGCCAATTTTATTCTCTCTTGAGTTTTGTACCTGAGACGGGACTACATTTTCTAAACAAAAGCTAATACAATACATCTGAATCTATATGTTATATATGTCTAGGTTATAGGTTACAGATACATGATGTTTTTCTGTTATTACCAAAATTAATTAAAGAGCTCCATTTAATTGAATATTAAGCATTTATATAAATCAAATATACTTTCAGAAACGTATAAACAAACTTAAATGTTTTTCAAGTTCATAGGATCTGAGATAATCACTAATTGGTAGTTTAAGATCATTGGTTAATTTTTAAAAAGGTAGATCTTCAGAGTTCTCAGCAGTGAATATAATGCAGATCAACAACTTTTTCTGAGTTTACTAATCAGAGAACTCAGACTATCTTTGTATTACAAAATTTGTTAACTTGTTTTTCAAACTATAGTCACAGACCATTGATGAATTATGATGAACATTTATGTAAATAGAAAATCTATGTACTAGGTCTGCAGAGGTAAATGGAGATCTTCGATTTTATCTATAATTGATAAGTGGATTCACTATAGATTATCTGTATATAAAAGAAGAGTAATTTCATAAAATGCAAGAGAGTAATGCATGGCATATACTGGGAAATAGGAAATCCATGTTACTTTATTAAACTTATTTCAGTTTATTAAACATATGGGTGTGCATGTATGTATGTACTGGGCCATAAAATATACTCTTTCTTACTGCAGAGTGATCCAATCTGTTTGAAACCACCGCTCTTCTAGCATAGTAAGTTGTGCCACAAAATCTGTGGCCAACTGAAAAGGCCAGTATAAGAACCACTTTTTCTGTTTTGAACACACACAGGAATAACTCCTCAAGACCAAGCGATAATCACTGTTTGATAGGCTCATACTTCATGGCCTTTTCAGATTTGCAGCCAGGCAGCGGTATATTTAAAAGAACTTCCCCTGTTTCTTATAACTACTTGCAAAGCTGTTAATTCTGGTGGGGTTTTCCAGGTATCTATGACTCTGCTATCAGTTTAGAAGTTATTTTTCAAATCTTTTTTTCTGCCTCGAGTGACATTCTTCATTAATAATGAGATACTGTTGCCCCTGCCTGTTCTATCATCCTCAGTCTAATAAAGAGGTCAGGATGAGCCTGAAGGCAGGAATATGGTTTAACTACATTATATAGGAGTTTATATTCATTAAATGTAATGCATAAGAATTGCATTATGTTGTAAGAATAACTCTGGAATTATTTTATAACAACTGCCTAACATCATCTTTTTAAATAAGCTTTGTAAGTTTTTAAAACAGAGAAAATACTTAAACTAATGAAGATGAAATGGTCAGCAAAAGTTCTCCCCACCCATCCACAAAGCTACTGGAAATAAGAATGAAAGAAAAGGACTATATGAAAAATACATAAAGAAAATTGAATGTGAGATATATATATATAGATCTATATCTATATCTATATATCTATATCTATATATATATATAGATATTTTTTTTTTTTTTTTTTGGCAGGAGAGAAGGGAGATAAGGAAAGGTGTGAAGAACATGGTTGGTTGGTTTGGTAAAGGAAAAAAAAAATTGTCCTCAAGTAAAATCGTTTATCCAGAATAAGTAAAAGACAAGCAAAACCTAAACAGATATAGACAATTGTTGAAGGTTTATGGAAAATAAGTTTTGAAAAAGAAATTTTATATATGGTCAAGTTGGCTAAAATTAAGGGTCGGCTAACCCTTAATACCATTAGTGCACTTTAGTTAAACTTAACTGCCTCTTCTGTGTTAAAAGGGCAAAGTTTTCTTGGACTGTTAGTCTGTTTTTGAAAAGATATTGTGAAAGGTTTTCTTTAGCTTTTAAAGTAATCTGCTAGGAAAGCAAGTTTTTGTTTGTTTTGTTTGTATCAAAATAATTTCCTTGTACTTCATGTTATTTTTATGATCAAGTAAACTGAGTCTTCTGCATATTAGCTAAGTTTTACTTACAACCATGTATTTGTCTTTGACATCTTTTACTGTCACTTGCCCAAGTAGACAATTAACCATTGTTTCATAATGATCTGTGGTCCTATTTGGTCAAGTGTCTGAATCCTTTTGATTTTTTTTTTTCTTTTTGCACACTTCCCCAAGTAAAATTCTGAACATAGTTGTTTTGACCTAAAAGTAAACTCGGTAACTTCTGGAGAGTCCCTGGAGTTTTCAAAAAATGTGTTCCCTTTCCTTATAAAAAGGGAGAGGTTTCACTGATGAGGATTAGTTGATATGTTAAATTACACGGGAAGTATTGGCAAATGAGAATATTATGTTTTATGTTATATTTATATAGGTATACATAAGTGTTCTACAAATTACAAAAAAAAACCCTAAAATTGATATGTCCTGGTATAATGTTATTAGTCATAATTCTAATTATTATCCTGAAATGTTGTAGGTCACAGAAATAACCAAATTTCCTTGTCAAATACAGCAGAATGAACTCTCATCAGCTCTCTAACAAGTGCTATTTTTAAGTCTTGTCATTTAGGCCCAGTGTTTCGTCTTCAAAGACATTCATAAGAAAGCTTTTGACAAGTACTCTAGGACATGGATTTTGATAAATTTAAGATCATGACACTGTGCAGAAGAATTTCTAAAATTTTTAATAGAAAACTGGTGGCTTTAATGTTTTGTTTTTTAAACTTTAAACCCCCCTTTTTCTCCTATCCTTGAAGCTATGCATATAGCAATTTATTAATATAGATCTTTCCACAAAATGTTGAAGCATGGATCTTTTTCTCCCTTCTGGATCCCTCCAGAATTCTGAAAATTATCAAGTATTTTTACTTTTCATGACAATGTACATATTTGCTTAAGCTCAATAAGAATTAATTCTCCTTGCAGCCAAAAACTCTCAAGGCACCTAGCCCCTGCTTCTTTGACCCACAGCTAATAAAGAGAGATATATTCCTGTACTGTAAAGGCCTAATTGCTTCTCTTAAAATATCCATGTTTGTGGTAGAGCATTCTTTACAGAGTGCTCCCAGGAAATGAAGACCTTAAACATCACCTCTTGCAACCTGGGGACTTCATCTATTGGAAAAGACACCTCTAGAAAGACTCTCTTCCACTCCTTTGGAAAGACCCCATCAGGTACTGTTAACCAACGCTTGTGCAACCAAACACCAAGGAATAGACACTTGGCTTCATGTGTTACATCTAAAGAAAGCACCAATCCATTCTGGACCTGCACACCAACTGGTGACTAAAAGTCAAGATTTCCAGGAATTGAAGCAAGTGACACCTGAAGGAGACAGATTTCCTAGAATAAAATGACCAGACCTTTATACCCTTTTCCCACTGCTCTTTCTTACCTTTTCCCCCTCTTTCTCTTGGGGAGGCAATACTCTTATCCACATTCCATAGTCTATTGCAAAAGGGGTAAACCTGACTGTTGGATCTCTCACCAAGAAACTCCAGTGTTTACAATGTGAGAGACCACTTGGTCTTACTTGTAACTAATTTCTCTTTAGTCTCAAATACTGCTGCTGATTTTACCTACAAGCCTAGGGGTGTTACTCATGTGGGTAGGTTAAGACCAGGTGTTTCTATTTCTTGTTTCAACCACTACTGAGCTAAACATTTCCACAAAAGTCAGTCATACAACCCTTGCTCCTCTATCTATTTTTCCTTATCTAAATATGATCTGTTCCCCCACCTAAGAAAATACAATGGAGCTTATACCTTTCTGTGAGGCTTTTAGAAAAGACCTCTTCATGAAGGGATAAGTTCTTACAGAATGTCATCCCAACATTCTGACCCATGGCTTGGAAAGGTCAGAAAATTCCAGCTAATAAATCTATGAATAACCAGACCTTAGCAGGCATCCTCTGTGCTCCACTTGGGTTTTTTGTTTGTTTGCAGTGGACACCATTTCCCAGGCGCATATGAGTGTTTACATGTTTAGATACCTGGTGAATCAGAGGTCAATGTGTATCAGGGCATTTAGCTGCCCCTGTTAACAGCCATAGCAAATCAATATCCTCTCACTGGTCCATCCCACTGAGCCTGTCTCTCTGCCATAAACAGAATCTTCCAGGAGGCACACATGATTCTCGGTTTGGGGACCCTTTCTCCCACCGATGGATTAGAGTAAATGCCAATGGGTGCATGATTAGAAATCTCTTCCATAAGCAAAGTGGTAACAGCCGAACAAGGATCACTTGACTCACTGGTTAAAGTAATTTTGTATAATTGCATAGCCCTTGATTATTACTTACTCAACAAGGTGTTGCACAATAGTGAATACCTGTTGCACCTGGATGAATTCCCCTGGGAAGTAGAAACCCAGGTGCATAAAATTAGAGAATGAATACATTGGCTACAATCAATTCCACCTAATGATCCATGTCCTTTACTTAACTGATCACCTCTTTGGTTTGGGCTCTTAATTTTATATTATACCAACTAGAGTCATTTTACTGCTTTTAGTCTTATTTTGTATAATCAGTTTTAACTTTGTACCTATTGCCTGTCAGATCTCTGCATAACTGATGCACCAGGTAGGGTGATGCTGGTTCAGTGCTTTGAGAGGACCTCCAGTGCTTACAGCCTTGAGAAGAAACAGACTTTAGGTGGAAGATACGTAAAAGTTGTCCCTCCTACCCTTCCTTATTAATCAAATGTGGCCTTGATAGTTTCTAATCAGCGCACCTTCCCTCCATGAGAAGACATACCAACCAGGGAAGGTTGTTCCTGGCACCAAGGGACAAAACGCTAAATGCAGAAAACCTGACTCTTGTTCAGCCGTGCTTTCAAGAAAAGATCTGAATCAAACCACAATGAGGTACCACCTTACACCTGTTAGAATGGCTAACATTAACAACTCAGGCAACAACAGATGTTGGCGAGGATGCAGAGAAAGAGGAATCCTTTTGCATTGCTGGTGGGAATGCAAGCTGGTGCAGCCACTCTGGAAAACAGTATGGAGTTTCCGCAAAAAAGTGAAAATAGAACTACCCTATGACCCAGCAATTGCACTACTAGGTATTTATCCTAGGGATACAGGTGTGCTGTTTTGAAGGGACACGTGCACCCCAATGTTTATAGCAGTGTTATCAACAATAGCCAAAGTATGGAAAGAGCCCAAAGGTCCATCAATGGATGAATGGATAAAGAAGATGGAGTATTACTTGGCAATCAAAAAAGAAATCTTGCCATTTGCAACTATGTGGATGGAACTAGAGGGTATTATGCTAAGCGAAATTAGAGAAAGACAATCATCATATGACTTCACTCATATGAGGACGTCAAGATACAGAACAGATGAACATAAGGGAAGCAAAAATATAAAAACAGGGAGGGGGACAAAACATAAGAGACTCTTAAATATGGAGAACAAACTGAGGGTTTCTGAAGGGGCTGGGGGGAGGGGAATGGGCTAAATGGATAAGGGGCATTAAGGAATCTACTCCTGAAATCATTGTTGCACTATATGCTAATTTGGGTGTAAATTTTAAAAAAATTAAAAAATAAAAGAGGAAATCAGAGCGTAAAAGAAACCTTATTTAAAATACAGTCAGGGACTTTGGATTAAGAAGATGGCGGCATAGGAGGACGCTGGGCTCACCACGCGTCCTTCTGATCACTTAGATTCCACCTACACCTGCCTAAATAACCCAGAAAACCACCAGAGGATTAGCAGAAGGGAGTCTCCAGAGCCAAGCATAGACGAGAGGCCCACGGAAGAGGGTAGGAAGGGCGGCGAGGCGGTGCGTGCTCCACGGACTGGCGGGAGGAAGCCGGGGCGGAGGGGCAGCCTGCCAGCCAAGCAGAGCCCCCGAGTCTGGCTGGCAAAAGCGGAGGGGCCAGACGGAGTGTGTTCCGACAGCAAGCGTGACTTAGCGTCTGGGAGGTCATAAGTTAACAGCTCTGCTCCGAAAGCATGAAGGCTGGAGGACAAAAGGAGGGAGAGTTGCTGAGCCCCCGGAGGACAGCGCTCAGTTTGGTGGGGAACAAAGGCGCTCGCCAGAGCCATCTCCCTCGCCCATCCCCCAGCCAAAATCCCAAAGGGAACCAGTTCCTGCCAGGGAACTTGCTTGCTCCGCGCAAACACCCAACGCTGTGCTTCTGCGGAGCCAACCCCCGGCAGCGGATCTGACTCCCTCTCACTGCCACAGGGCCCCTCCTGAAGTGGATCACCTAAGGAGAAGCGAGCTAAGCCTGCCCCTCCTGCCCCCGTGCAACTTGCCTACCCACCCCAGCTAATACGCCAGATCCCCAGCACCACAAGCCTGGCAGTGTGCAAGTTGCCCAGACGGGCCACGCCACCCCACAGTGAATCCCGCCCCTAGGAGAGGGGAAGAGAAGGCACACACTAGTCTGACTGTGGCCCCAGCGGTGGGCAGGGGGCAGACATCAGGTCGGACTGCGGCCCCGCCCACCAGCTCTGGTTATACACCACAGCACAGGGGAAGTGCCCTGCAGGTCCTCACCACTCCAGGGACTATCCAAAATGACCAAACAGAAGAATTCCCCTCAGAAGAATCTCCAGGAAAAAACAACAGCTAATGAACTGATCAAAAAGGATTTAAATAATATAACAGAAAGTGAATTTAGAATAATAGCCATAAAATTAATCGCTGGGCTTGAAAACAGTATAGAGGACAGCAGAGAATCTCTTGCTACAGAGATCAAGGGACTAAGGAATAGTCACGAGGAGCTGAAAAGCGCTTTAAACAAAATGCAAAACAAAATGGAAATGACGACGGCTCGGATTGAAGAGGCAGAGGAGAGAATAGGTGAACTAAAAGATAAAGTTATGGAAAAAGAGGAAGCTGAGAAAAAGAGAGATAAAAAAATCCAGGAGTATGAGGGGAAAATTAGAGAACTAAGTGATACACTAAAAAGAAATAATATACGCATAATTGGTATCCCAGAGGAGGAAGAGAGAGGGAAAGGTGCTGAAGGGGTACTTGAAGAAATAATAGCTGAGAACTTCCCTGAACTGGGGAAGGAAAAAGGCATTGAAATCCAAGAGGCACAGAGAACTCCCTTCAGACGTAACTTGAATCGATCTTCTGCACGACATATCATAGTCAAACTGGCAAAATACAAGGATAAAGAGAAAGTTCTGAAAGCAGCAAGGGATAAACGTGCCCTCACATATAAAGGGAGACCTATAAGACTCATGACTGATCTCTCTTTTGAAACTTGGCAGGCCAGAAAGGATTGGCACGAGAACTTCAGTGTGCTAAACAGAAAAAATATGCAGCCGAGAATCCTTTATCCAGCAAGTCTGTCATTTAGAATAGAAGAAGAGGTAAAGGTCTTCCCAAACAAACAAAAACTGAAGGAATTTGTCACCACTAAACCAGCCCTACAAGAGATCCTAAGGGGGATCCTGTGAGACAAAGTACCAGAGACATCACTACAAGCATGAAACCTACAGACATCACAACTCTAAACCCGTATCTTTCTATAATAACACTGAATGTAAATGGATTAAATGCACCAACCAAAAGACATAGGGTATCAGAATGGATAAAAAAACAAGACCCATCTATTTGCTGTCTACAAGAGACTCATTTTAGATCTGAGGACACCTTTAGATTGAAAGTGAGGGGATGGAGAACTATTTATCATGCTACTGGAAGCCAAAAGAAAGCTGGAGTAGCCATACTTATATCAGACAAAGTAGACTTTAAATTAAAGGCTGTAACAAGAGCTGAAGAAGGGCATTACATAATAATTACAGGGTCTATCCATCAGGAAGAGTTAACAATTATAAATGTCTATGCACCGAATACCAGAGCCCCCAAATATATAAAACAATTACTCATAAACATAAGCAACCTTATTGATAAGAATGTGGTAATTTCAGGGGACTTTAACACCCCACTTACAGAAATGGATAGATCATCTAGACACACGGTCAATAAAGAAACAAGGGCTCTGAATGATACATTGGATCAGATGGACTTCACAGATATATTTAGAACTCTGCATCCCAAAGCAACAGAATATACTTTCTTCTCGAGTGCACATGGAACATTCTCCAAGATAGATCATATACTGGGTCATGAAACAGCCCTTCATAAGTTTACAAGAATTGAAATTATACCATGCATACTTTCAGACCACAACGCTATGAAGCTTGAAATCAACCACAGGAAAAAGTCTGGAAAACCTCCAAAAGCATGGAGGTTAAAGAAAACCCTACTAAAGAATGAGTGGGTCAACCAGGCAATTAGAGAAGAAATTAAACAATATATGGAAACAAACGAAAATGAAAATACAACAATCCAAACGCTTTGGGATGCAGCGAAGGCAGTCCTGAGAGGAAAATACATTGCAATCCAGGCCTATCTCAAGAAACAAGAAAAATCCCAAATACAAAATCTAACAGCACACCTAAAGGAAATAGAAGCAGAACAGCAAAGACAGCCTAAACCCAGCAGAAGAAGAGAAATAATAAAGATCAGAGCAGAAATAAACAATATAGAATCTAAAAAAACTGTAGAGCAGATCAATGAAACCAAGAGTTGGTTTTTTGAAAAAATAAACAAAATTGACAAACCTCTAGCCAGGCTTCTCAAAAAGAAAAGGGAGATGACCCAAATAGATAAAATCATGAATGAAAATGGAATTATTACAACCAATCCCTCAGAGATACAAACAATTATCATGGAATACTATGAAAAATTATATGCCAACAAATTGGACAACCTGGAAGAAATGGACAAATTCCTAAACACCCACACTCTTCCAAAACTCAATCAGGAGGAAATAGAAAGCTTGAACAGACCCATAACCAGCGAAGAAATTGAATTGGTTATCAAAAATCTCCCAACAAATAAGAGTCCAGGACCAGATGGCTTCCCAGGGGAGTTCTACCAGACGTTTAAAGCAGAGATAATACCTATCCTTCTCAAGCTATTCCAAGAAATAGAAAGGGAAGGAAAACTTCCCGACTCATTCTATGAAGCCAGTATTACTTTGATTCCTAAACCAGACAGAGTCTCAGTAAAAAAAGAGAACTACAGGCCAATATCCCTGATGAATATGGATGCAAAAATTCTCAATAAGATACTAGCAAATCGAATTCAACAGCATATAAAAAGAATTATTCACCATGATCAAGTGGGATTCATTCCTGGGATGCAGGGCTGGTTCAACATTCGCAAATCAATCAACGTGATACATCACATTAACAAAAAAAAAGAGAAGAACCATATGATCCTGTCAATCGATGCACAAAAGGCCTTTGACAAAATCCAGCACCCTTTCTTAATAAAAACCCTTGAGAAAGTTGGGATAGAAGGAACATACTTAAAGATCATAAAAGCCATTTATGAAAAGCCCACAGCTAACATCATCCTCAATGGGGAAAAACTGAGAGCTTTTCCCCTGAGATCAGGAACACGACAGGGATGTCCACTCTCACCGCTGTTGTTTAACATAGTGTTGGAAGTTCTAGCATCAGCAATCAGACAACAAAAGGAAATCAAAGGCATCAAAATTGGCAAAGATGAAGTCAAGCTTTCGCTTTTTGCAGATGACATGGTATTATACATGGAAAATCCGATAGACTCCACCAAAAGTCTTCTAGAACTGATATATGAATTCAGCAAAGTTGCAGGATAAAAAATCAATGTACAGAAATCAGTTGCATTCTTATACACTAACAATGAAGCAACAGAAAGACAAATAAAGAAACTGATCCCATTCACAATTGCACCAAGAAGCATAAAATACCTAGGAATAAATCTAACCAAAGATGTAAAAGATCTGTATGCTGAAAACTATAGAAAGCTTATGAAGGTAATTGAAGAAGATATAAAGAAATGGAAAAACATTCCATGCTCATGGATTGGAAGAATAAATATTGTCAAAATGTCAATACTACCCAAAGCTATCTACACATTCAATGCAATCCCAATCAAAATTGCACCAGCATTCTTCTCAAAACTAGAACAAGCAATCCTAAAATTCATATGGAACCACAAAAGGCCCCGAATAGCCAAAGTAATTTTGAAGAAGAAGACCAAAGCAGGAGGCATCACAATCCCAGACTTTAGCCTCTACTACAAAGCTGTCATCATCAAGACAGCATGGTATTGGCACAAAAACAGACACATAGACCAATGGAATAGAATAGAAACCCCAACACTAGACCCACAAAGGTATGGCCAACTCATCTTTGACAAAGCAGGAAAGAACATCCAATGGAAAAAAGACAGTCTCTTTAACAAATGGTGCTGGGAGAACTGGACAGCAACATGCAGAAGGTTGAAACTAGACCACTTTCTCACACCATTCACAAAAATAAACTCAAAATGGATAAAGGACCTGAATGGGAGACAGGAAACCATCAAAACCTTAGAGGAGAAAGCAGGAAAAGACCTCTCTGACCTCAGCCGCAGCAATTTCTTACTTGACACATCCCCAAAGGCAAGGGAATTAAAAGCAAAAGTGAATTACTGGGACCTTATGAAGATAAAAAGCTTCTGCACAGCAAAGGAAACAACCAACAAAACTAAAAGGCAACCAACGGAATGGGAAAAGATATTTGCAAATGACATATCGGACAAAGGGCTAGTATCCAAAATCTATAAAGAGCTCACCAAACTCCACACCCGAAAAACAAATAACCCAGTGAAGAAATGGGCAGAAAACATGAATAGACACTTCTCTAAAGAAGACATCCGGATGGCCAACAGGCACATGAAAAGATGTTCAGCGTCGCTCCTTATCAGGGAAATACAAATCAAAACCACACTCAGATATCACCTCACGCCAGTCAGAGTGGCCAAAATGAACAAATCAGGAGACTATAGATGCTGGAGAGGATGTGGAGAAACAGGAACCCTCTTGCACTGTTGGTGGGAATGCAAACTGGTGCAGCCGCTCTGGAAAGCAGTGTGGAGGTTCCTCAGAAAATTAAAAATAGACCTACCCTATGACCCAGCAATAGCACTGCTAGGAATTTACCCAAGGGATACAGGAGTGCTGATGCATAGGGGCACTTGTACCCCAATGTTCATAGCAGCACTCTCAACAATAGCCAAATTATGGAAAGAGCCTAAATGTCCATCAACTAATGAATGGATAAAGAAATTGTGGTTTATATACACAATGGAATACTACGTGGCAATGAGAAAGAATGAAATATGGCCTTTTGTAGCAATGTGGATGGAACTGGAGAGTGTGATGCTAAGTGAAATAAGCCATACGGAGAAAGACAGATACCATATGTTTTCACTCTTATGTGGATCCTGAGAAACTTAACAGAAACCCATGGGGGAGGGGAAGGAAAAAAAAAAAAAAGAGGTTGGAGTGGGAGAGAGCCAAAGCATAAGAGACTGTTAAAAACTGAGAACAAACTGAGGGTTGATGGGGGGTGGGAGGGAGGGGAGGGTGGGTGATGGGTATTGAGGAGGGCACCTTTTGGGATGAACACTGGGTGTTGTATGGAAACCAATTTGACAATAAATCTCCTATATTGAAAAAAAAATAAAATAAAATGCAGTCAGGAAGGGTGCCTGGGTGGCTCAGTTGGTTAAGCGTCCTACTTCAGCTCAGGTCACGATCTCGCAGTCCGTGAGTTCGAGCCCCAAGTCGGTCTCTGGGCTGATGGCTCAGAACCTGGAGCCTGCTTCCAATTCTGTGTCTCCCTCTCTCTCTGCCCCTCCCCCGTTCATACTCTGTCTCTCTCTGTCTCAAAAATAAAGGTTAAAAACATTTTTTTTTTTTAAATAAAATGCAGTCAGGAAGCCCTGAGGGGGGAGCTCGCACACATATGCCACTCCTTGCAGCCTACATCACCAGCAGAAGGAAGATATTCTTGACAAGAGAGGACACTTTTCACAGGGGAATTTTATCTCCTGCTTTATAAAGAAACTCTCCCCCTGCCCCAGCACAACACACTACCCACAGCTTACAGCCAAGGAGAAACCATCACAACCCCAAACTTCTGTTCTTCTCCAGTGAACTTCTGTTCAGAACAACCCTCCCCATTTCCTCCTAAAACCTCCCATCAGCTGGCCTTTCCTTTTTGTCTTTAGTCTTGCCTGTGGTTTGTCACAGTTTGCTTGTCCTGAATTGTAATTCTCTGCCATTTCCAAATAAACTGATTTTTCTAGTAAAATAACTGGCTATTTTAAAGTTTGACATCCCCAAGAGCCACTCCTCTGACCTAACCTGTAAAGACCAGTGCCCTTTTCCAGGTCCCTGGCTGCCCCAAACTGTGTTGACCGCACATGAAAAGTTTCCACCTCTTCGGTGGGCTTGAGGCAGCTGGGGCCCAGCTCCCAGTATCTGCCTAGACTCCAGAGTGGAGGTATCCCACCTGTGAGAGTCACCTTGAAGCAGAAGCTGCAAATTGGCCACCATCAGTCCAAGTTTGGTGTCGCTGCTGAAAGGGTCCAGGCTTCAGCAACCACGTCTCCCAGATGTCTCTTGGATGGCAGATACCTGCCTATCCATGCCCTGGCAAGGAAGTACCCTCCATTATCTTCCAGCTCTGTCTTCCTGGAAAATATGCACATTTGTGTCCCCAAGATCCTATTTCCATGACACAGCCTTTCCCTGTACTTGCTCTGTGTCAGGCCTCTAGCTTCCCTGACCTACGCAGCTCATGCCTGTGCAGTATACACCATGTCAGCAACCTTGGGCAGCTGGGTCCCTCCAGGGCTGTGGAGAATGGACTACTGCCTAACCACCTGAGAGCTTCCTAGATAGGGGTGGAAACCCCCCTCTCAAAGTCTTTCTGAGCGGCGGCTTTGAAACGATGATATTCTGCACTTGGACTGGCTGCCGGATGGAGTCCTGGACTTCTCCAGCAGTCAAGGTTCCCAGGTATTTCTTATCAAAGGATACCTCGGCCAGCCTACCAGCCCCATCCTGGAAAGGAAGTCCCGATTGTCCACTTTTGCCTTCAGAAGGAATACACAAATTTGTGTAGATTAGGGCTTAGAATTAGGCAGATGCTACAGACCCCCAAGAGTCTGCTCCTCTGACTGTTATCTAGTTCCACGTTTCTGGCAACCCTGAAGTGCACTGTTGGGGCGTGAACAGCTCCCACCTTCAGCTGGCCTGAGGCAGCTGGGGTATCCTTGGGACCTGACCCCCAACGCCTGCATAGGTTTAGTGTGGAGGGACTCAAGCTCAGAAATCACCCTGAGGCGGCAGCAGCTGCAAACTGGCCACTATCAACCTCCATTTGGACTTGCTGAGTGGGTCTGGGACTTCTTCAGCCACCAGGGCTCCCTGGAATCTATTATTTAATAGCCTGGCCAGCTCTCCTGGCCCTGTCCTGCAAAGGCAGTTCCACAACCTAGAGCTCTGCACTCGGCAGGACTATTGTCCTTTGGGTAGGTTAAGGCTTTCCAGTATGCACACATCTTGTCTTCAAGAGCCGCTATTCTGACCCAGCCTATTGGGACCAGTGCTCTATTCCAGGTGTGTGGCTAGCCCGAAGTGTGCTACACACTCATGCACAGTCCATCCCCTTCACCCGGTGTGAGGCGGCCGGGGCCATTCACAGAGGGTGGAGTGGGACCAGGCATGGTACCTACATAGGCTACAGTGTGGCAAGGGGCTCACTCCTGAACATCACCCCGAGGTGGCGGTTACAAATGAGTAACATGCAGTCCCCATGGGGACAGGTGTCCAATGGAGTCCTGGGCATCTCCAGGAACCAAGACTCCCCGACGTCTTCTAATGGAGGATACCCTGTCCTGCCTATGGAGCCCCTTCCTGGCAACGCAGTTGAAAAACCTCCAGCTCCGTCTTTGGGAAATTATTACATAATGGGTTGATGGGCCTTGCAATTAGGCTAATGCCTTGCACCACAAAGAACCCACTCCTGTGACCTGTCATGGTTCGTCAGTGCCCTGTTCCAGGTCCCCGGGCATGCTGGCCTGCACTTCCCAGCAGGCCTCTGGCTGGGAAGCCCCTCAGACTTGTAGAGCTTAGGCCTGTCCCCAGTCACTCCAGAGCCTCCCGGGTGGAGCAAGCCTACCCACCGAAAACCTTGTGAGGTGGCAGCATTAAACCAGAGACTGTCAGTCCCCATATTGTCTGGATGCCCGATGGCCATCAAGGCTCCCAGGTGTCTCGTATTTGAGGCTACTCTGGTCAGCCCACCAGGCCCCACCCTGGCAAGGCAGTTGACTTTCCTCCACCTCTGCTTTCACGGGGAATAAGTGCATTAGTGGAAGTTAATCTTGGAAAAGGCAGATGCTAGTTACCCAAAATAGCATGCTCCTGTGACCCAGCCTTGCCCCATAGTGCCCCGTTCCAGATCTTTGCTACCCTGACCCAAGCAGCTTGCACATAACTGTAGATAACCCATCACCTACCCTTGGGCAGCTGGGGCCTTCTAGGTCTATGGAGCTAGGGCCTATCCCGACCACCTTCATTGCCTCAAGTGTAGAAAAGCCCACCCTAGAAAACTGCTCTGTGGCAGTGAATGAGACGGGCAACAGTTTGTCCCCACGCATGCTTACGTTTGCTAGAGTTCCAGGCTTCTGCAACAAGCCGAGCTCCTAGGTATCTGTTACTGAAGGACACCTCCGCTAGCTCTCCTTGTCCAGCCCAGGAAAGGGCAGCTGAGATTCTTCGACCTCTGCTTTCAGGGGCCATTTGTGTAGGTTAGGCTTGTAATCAGGCAAACGTTGGGTACTTCCAATAACCCCCTTCTCTGACTCAGTCTCTCCTGACATTGCCATATTCCAGGTCACCCTGACCTTCGTGGCTCATGCATGTGCAGTTTCCCTCTGTCACCTTGCCGGGGTCACTCCAGATCCGTGGAGCTCTGGCCAGACTCCAACTGCTCGCCTGACTGGCCTCAGGGTGGAAAGAGCACTTTCCCTAAGGCTTTCTGAGGTAGCAGCTTTAAACTGGCCAATCCCCATTTACAGTTTGCCTGATGGCTTCAGCAATCAAAGCTCCCAGGTGTCTCTTATTGGAGGGTGGCCCAGCAACCCACCCAGCCCTGCCTTGTCAAGTCAGTCCAGATTACTCCAGCTCTGCCATCAGGTGGGGGGAATATGTGCATTTGTATAGGTTAAGGCTTGTAATTAGGCAGATGGATGCAAAGTGCTTCCAATAGCCTGCTCTTCTGACCTAACCTCTCCCGACACTCGCCTTGGTCCAGGTCCCTGGCTTCCATGGCCTGCATGTCTTGTGCATGCACAGTAAGCACCCTGTTAGCCATCCTTGGGGAGCCAGGGCTCTCCAGGTCTGTGGAGCTAGTCTTATCCCCAACCCCCCTCACAGCTTTAAAGGTGAAGGAAACCCACCTGCAGAAAATCACTTGGAAGTGGCCACTGGAAAGGATGACAGTCAGTTCCCATGAGGACTGGCTGCCTGATGGGGTCCTGGGCTCTGCTGCAATCAAGGCTCCTACGTGTCTCCAGGGGGAGGATGCCTCACCCTGGAAAGGCAGTGCACTTTCTTCCTACTCTGCCTTACAAATACATGCATTTGTAGGGGCACCTAGCTGGCTCGTTGAAAGAGCCTGCAGCACTTGATCTCTGGCTCATGAGTTCAAGCCCCACATTGGGTGTAGAAATTAATCTAAAATAAACAAACTTCAAATATGTGCATTTGTGTAGGTTAAGACTTGAAATGAGGTAGATGAAATGGCGTTATTTATGCTAAGGAGTTTTAAAATGGAGTTGGGAAGCCATTAAGGAGATGAGCCTTATGTAAGTCCTTAATGGTGGGATCATGAACTTTTGAACTGGGATAAAGTGCAAATATTCCAAGGACTCTGCGTGAACACTTGCACCTTACGGTAAGAGACTTTGCTTAGTGATAACCTTAGCAACCTATTGTATTCACTCAAGATACCAGTCATTGGATTCAGGGCCCCCCTAATCCAATAAAATTAATTTTATCTGCAAAGGTCCTATTTTCAAATAAGGTCATAGTCTGAGGCTCTGGGTAGACATGAATTTGGGAAGGACGCTATTCAACACTATAGACAGGATCAGCATTACTGATTTTTCCTTTCACCTCAGGATCCAATAAGGCTCAGCATGGTATCCCCTGTTTTAGTAACAAGTATGGCCACTGCTGGGTGAACTGCTATCACATCAGCCCTGGGGCCCCAAACTGAGAAGGCTGTTCCATGCATTATTCTTCCTGAGGAGTTTCACCCACTCACCTGCTTCAGCTTCCACATACCTATACGATGACTCCAAAATCTCTCTCTCCAGCCTCACTACTCTCCTGAGTTCTAGACTTCTTCTTCCAATGTCTTCAGGATATTCCAACCGGTTAGCCTGAAGGCATCTCAAATTTGACTTGTGTCTTACTGGAGCTTTTATGTCTGTCCTTTTCCTGATTTTTTTTTTTAATTTTTAAATTTTGTTTTAGAGAGAGAGAGAGACAGTGTGTGAGCAGAGGATATGGGCAGAGGGAGAGAGAATTTCAAGCAGTTTCCACGCTTAGCATGGAGCTGGACACAGGGCTCGATCCCATGACCCTGAGATCATGACCTGAGCCAAAATGAAGAGTTGGACGCTCAACTAACTGAGCCACCCAGGCACCCCCTTCTGTCTCCTTCATTGGCATGATCAACTTCCCCACTCAAAAAAAAAACAAAAACAAACTCTCACACCATCGAGAGTAACTTTCAACTCTGGTCTTTCCCTCCCCTAATATCTCCTCTGGCTCTATCTCAGAGATGATTCTGGATCACCATCCTCTGCTGTAATTCACAGGTCTTTATCAGCAGGTATCAGCCTGGATATGGAGATGCTCCTATAGAGTATTGTGCAGAACGTAATCTGCTTGGAAAATGAGAAGAGTTGTTTTGGCTTTGTTACAGGTTTAGATATTAAGCACATTCTGGCTCAGAAAGTACAATGAATCCTAGATAATTTTGTAGTTGTCTACAGGTGGAACAGATGTCTTTTCTCCTCCTGGTTACTTCCAGACCATTTCCTCCACCCCATCTACTCCCCTACTGAGTTCCTAGTCTTACTTTACTCCTCAGTGATGCAGTCATTTATGGAGCCCTGGGTCTTTCCCCTTCATTTTTTGAAGACTTTTATCTCCAGGCTCACTGCTGCTCTCAGAAGCAACTCCTGATTTTGAATATCCAAGCAGATGATCTTCCAATAGCCAGGCCTAATGATTCTTTGACTTCTCCTCCAATCATGTCTCTCCCCTTAGCAGTTGCTCAACTCCCATGGACCTAACATTGGTTGTTACAGCACATCCCAGCCATCCCTCAGTCTCGCCCCACCTCCACTCATCTTCACAGCCAGTTCCCAGCTGTTCTTCTCTCTCTGTGTCACATTCTATTCTCACTCTTCTCTCTGCCTGGCTTCACTTCCATGATTAGTCATTATAATCACTGCCTTGTGTAACTCTCTGCTCCCAACCTGGGCCACTGAGCATAACACAGCTGCAGAAACACACAACGGCACCAGTCTGGCTTCTTCTAAATGCATGATGCCAGCCCCAAGAGAACCCTTGATTCTGTTGAGCAACCACACGTTTTTCTGGCATGTTCATCCCCCCTCCTAGGTAACCTTCTAGATAATCTTTGTATTCTCCTAGATAACTAGTTTTTACACCCTCCCTTTTTCCTTCTAACCTCCAGTACCCCTCCCATTCTTACTCTTTTCCATTTTGTTAAGAAAACAGAAGCAATCAGGGTGCATGGGTGGCTCAGTCGGTTAAGCATCCGACTTCAGCTCAGGTCACGACCTCACAGTTCCTGGGTTCAGGCCCCGCATTGGGATCTGTGCTGACAACTCAGGGCCTGGAATCTGCTTCGGATTCTGTCTCTCTCTCTCTCTCTCTCTCTGCCCCTCCCCTGCTTGTACTAGGTCTCTCTCTCTCAAAAATAAATGAATGTTAAAAAAAAAAAAAGAAAAGAAAAAGAAAACAGAAGCAATCTGAATAGAACAAACACCACAGCTCTCACCACCACAGCCACTGACCATCTGCATCTGAATCCACACTCTGCCTCCCCTTCTGTTTCTGTGGGCAAACTGTCCGTGCTCCTAGCTGAGGACAGGGTTTTGCTCGTGTCCAAGATCAATAATTATCAATCACTTAACACAATATCAACCAATGTGTTATTTTTCATCAATACACAATCTGTGCTTTGTCTAATCGAAAAAGAAACAAACCTGTCTTTTGATTTCACATCTCCTCCAGCTACTGCTCCATTTTTTCTGCTGTCCTTCATAGTAACTACCTCAATATCCCTTCAATTCCTCTTTTTCCATTCTTTCATGGACCCAACTCAATCCGGGTTGGGTACCCCGTACCATACACCAAACCTGTTCTTGTCAAGGTCATAACCTTCACACACTGGTTAATTCTCACACCTCACCTTTCTTAACCTATCAGCGGCTGTGACACAGTGGTTCCTAACTGGTTTCCCTGCTTGTGCCCATGCCCCCCTGTAGTCTATTCTCAACACAGAAGCCACAGTGATCCTTTTAACACCTAAATCATCTTATTTCATTCCTCTACACAATAAATTCAGAATAAAATCCAGAATCCATACCCTATCCGAAAAGCCTCCCTGGATTGACCTCTTTAGAACTCTGGAAACTTCTACTGCTCTCTCCTTGGCCACTCCCCACCAGCCACTGTGGCTTTCCAGTTGTTCCTTCCACAGACCTGTGTGTGCTTCTCCTTAGAACATTTTTGCAGGGATTTTGCTATGCCTGGAGGGTTCCCGTTCCCCACCATTATTATCTGTTCCTTCCTTTCCTCCCTCCTATTATCTGTTCCTTCCTTTCCTCCCTCCTATTTACCTGTAGAATGTCATGCCTCAAAGGTAGGAAGGCTGGTCTCTCTTTTTTTTTTTTTCTTTAATGTTTACTTATTTTTGAGAAAGAGAGAGAGAGAGAGCGAGCAGGGGAGGGGCAGAGAGAGAGAGAGAGAGGGAGACACAGAATCGGAAGCAGTCTCCAGGCTCCGAGCTGTCAGCACAGAGCCCAATGTGGGGCTTGAACTCACAAACTGTGAGATCATGACCTGAGCCAAAATCTGATGCTTAACCGACTGAGCCACCCAGGGGCCCTAGGAAGGCTGGTCTCATCTCTTGCTGTAATCTCACTGCTAAGAACTGTGCCAGACACATAGTGGGCCCTCACTCAATGTTTAATGACTAGAAGACTGTCCTACTTCATCTTGGCCCTATGCCTTCCGACATATTATGTGTCATTGGCCTGCAATGCTCTTCCTTCCACCTGGAAATACTCATTTCTTCAGACTCACCTTTATTTTTTTTGGTGAAAACTCTTTTTCCTTAGGTGGTCTCTATTCCTCTATCACCCATACTGGTGCTTTTAAATCCACTTAACCACAATAGCACACTTAGCCTTTATTATATTTAAAAATTATAACTGACATAATATTTTCTTTTTTAAAAAGTATTTAAATTTTTTAAAAATGTTTATTTATTTTTGGGAGACAGAGAGAGACAGAGCATGAGTCAGGGAGGAGCAGAGAGAGAGGGAGACACAGAATCTGAAGCAGGCTCCAGGCTCTGAGCTGTCAGCACAGAGCCCAAGCACAGGGCTTGAACTCAGGAACGCTGACATCATGACCTGAATGCAAGTCGGAAGCTTAACTGACTGAGCCACCCAGTCGCCTCTAATATTTTCTAATACATACTTCCCTTTCAAATTTCCCCAACTGTCCTAGTAATTGTCTTTATGGCTCAAAAAAAATTAAACCAAAGATTTAATCAAGGACCGCACGCTACCTTGCTTTAAAAATTTGCTTAGTTTTCAGTGGATCTGTTACTAATTCATGCACATAATTTCCAAGAGAAAGATAAAATTCCCCTCAGCCAGGTCAGATAAATGAGAAAATCTATTAGTTCCATTTTTTTTCTCCTGGAGGTGCTCCTTCCCGTAGGTCTCCTTCCATGAAGAGTTCTGGGTATTAGAGCCTGGCCACCCAGCTTCCTCCTGGCACTCCCTGTTACCACCATCTGAGAATTCCCATCACCTCTCTCCCAGGTTGGATTCCATGTGTTCTGGATCTCAGGTTCCCTCTGTCTTGATTTACTCCCTTATTCTGGTAGAAAACATGCTCCATTAGCTTCTTGTGGAAAGGTGCATGGAAGATAGGTTCTTCGAGGACTTATTGGTCTGAAGGGACCTATATTCTACCTTCAAATTCTATTGAGAGTTGGTTGGGTATAGAATTCTAGGTGTAAAAATAATTTATCCTTAATATTTCAAAGGCATTATTCTATTGACTTCTACTTTCCACTGTGGTTTAGATACCCAATATGTTCTGATTATTTGTTCTTTGTATATAATTGCTGCCCTAAGGCTTTTAGGATTATTTCTTCATCCTTTATATTCTAAAGTTGTACAGTTATATGCATTAGATTTTTTAGAATTTATTTTATTTATCTTTTTTAAGTTTATTCATTTTTCAGAGAGAGAGAGAGAGAGAGAGAGAGAGCGTTAGCAGGGGAGGGGCAGAGAGAGAGAGGGAGACACAGAATCTGAAACAGCCTCCAGGCTCTGAGCTGTCAGTACAGAGTCTGACACAGGGCATGAACCCACAGACTCTGAGATCATGACCTAGCTGAAGTTGGACACTCAACCAACTGAGACATCCAGGCACCCCTAGATTTTTTTTTAATTCGATAATTTAGGTACTAAGTATATGCTTTCAATCTGGAAACTCATTCCTTTTACTCATTTCTTTCAATATGGGGGGATGTTCTTTTATTATTTATTCAACATATAACCTCCTTTTGGTTAATTTTCATTTCTCATTCTAGAACTTCTATTAGTTACATGTTAGAGAGCCTGGATATACCTCCTAATGTTCCTATCATTTTTGTCTTATTTTCTTCTTTTTTCTTTTCATTTTTTTTTGTTTTGTTTTGCCTTTTTTTTTTTTAATGGGCAGTTTCCTTAAGATTCTCTTCTAACCTTTCTATTGAAATGGTTTCCATCCCAGTTATTATACTTTTAATTTCCAAAATCGCTTTCTTTTTCTTTGATTGCTTCTTTAAAAAAAAAAAACTTCAAATATAACCTTATTTTTGTGTTATGGGTCCAACAGCTTTTCTTCTTTTTCAGAGGATACTGGTTAGTTTCTTTGAAATTTTCTTCTGTTGTCTGCACTGCCTCTGTTTCTTCTAAGTCCCCCACCCACCCATTTGGTCTATGTCTCTTATGTTGGAGGCTTTCCTAAAATGTCTGGTGATCCTTGGCTGTCTATCTGTATCTAAGAGTCAAGATAGAAAAAATGGATTTTGGTGGGAAGGGGGAAGCCTGATGAGTGGTGAGCTGCACTGGAGGATTAACAAGGCAGGAGTGAGCCAATTTCTAGAAGGCTTACCCCACAGGACTCATCATCCTCCAGCTTTGGAGGGAGCAAATCAGCCTGGTCTGAGAGCCACCTGGAAAATGAGGGGGCAAAGGGCCTGAGAGGTCTTGCAGACTAGTATGTCTATTTCTTTATTCTACTTTTCAGTTCACCCCTTGCCCCTGCCTTTCCAGGCCAGGGCAGGAAGGCACATTCAATTTCTGAGCCCCAAGGGTTCTAGGGTAGAATAGGTTTATTCCTCACTGGCCCCCCTCTGTTGGTGCTTGGGTTTCAGCTTTTTCCTGGGCTAGTCACATTAAGCCATTGGGTGGCCAGCTTCCTAAAATTATGACTTGGTCTGTTGTTCTTATCTGTCCTAATCTTTATGTCCTTATGGGTTTATAATCTTTCGTTTTTTGTCTTTTGAAGCGGGGTAGGTTGGGAGACAGTAAAGATAAAGAGCATGTGTTCAATTCTCCATCTCTTTAGGTAAATTAATAATTTGTTATCAAACGTTTTAGGGAATCACTGCACAGTTTTCCCTTAGAAGAGGACTTCTTCAAACACATATATAATTGAATATGCTGTACTTGATTTCATTACTGGAGTAAATGTTCCACCACTTAAAGGAACTCAGTATGTATTAGGGCCATCTAGTGGACAACTTGAATTAGCACCATAGGCTTGAAATCTGACAGGGTGCTTCCTCCTGAAACCTAGGAGAAGAGCCATTTACTACCTCCTTGGTGTGTCTATGCAAAACGTCCCCAAACAGAAGTGTCTCCTCTATTGTATGGAGAGAACATCGACACATTCATTATGTAGTTTATTTTAGTACCTATTTTATTTCATCTTCACGGTTATCCTAAAGCCTTGCTGTTGCAATTTAAAATGTTTCTCTACTAATACTTGTGGGAGATGAAAAAATAACTGACCTGTCCTCCTTTCTTTAAACAGACTTTTTATTCAGTGATGATTAGATTCTATTTCTTTCTCCTCGGGGGTATTTCACTAGCCCATGGCTGGCCCTTCCTAGGACTTAATTGAAAAAGAAATGGCAAATATGATTAGGCTGCTAGACCTGGTAAAACAGTAGAGCCAGGCTCGGAGGTTACCTGTGCCCGGCTGAGACAAGCTGCCAGTGAATTATGCTGCTCTGTGGTTATTAAGACTTCACGTTACACAGGTGAATTGAAAAGACATAAGTTATCCAGTCTCTCAATCTTCCCCTCTGTAATTTACTTAAAAAAAAAAAAAAAACAAAACAACTGATCTGAGGAGGATTTCAGGTGGAAATTTAAAATTACTTCTCTTTTCATAACTCCAAAAGGATTTTATGTCTGTATCTGCAGAACCTAATGTAGATATTCCTAAACCTCAACTCCTGAGAGTTTCCACGGTATCAAGATATATGAATCGCCAGTGCTTGAGCCAAGTGCAAACCAATTAAGGTTTTAAATAGATCAAGTGTGAGCTGAAACGGGCTGCATAATTTAAATGCCATCTAGTGGCCAAGTGTCATTTTTAGTCCTCGATCAAAACCGTTTTGGTGCCTTCTAATATTTTTCTTAGGGTGATTTACTAAATAGTTTTGAATCAGAGGTATTATAGCTGCTTCTGCTCTTGGATGAAACGGAATTGGCATATTTCCACACCATAAAAAAGGTTTACCAGCCTTAAGCAGATCAAGTCCTAACTCTTAAGCCCGCTGCATCTGTCTGTATGGCTGCAAAACAGAGTTGTGGCTTGGTTTGGTTACTTTGTCATTAAATAGCACCAATAGCTATAACTTATTATTTTGTAATTGAAAAATAAAAACAAGTACATACGTAATGTCAGGCAATGACTGTAAGAACAGAATTTTAAATACTGATGGCCAGAGAATTTAAAGGATCAACTTTCAGTCTCAGGAAGTTGAAGAG
Source organism: Acinonyx jubatus (assembly GCF_027475565.1). Classification (NCBI taxonomy): domain Eukaryota; kingdom Metazoa; phylum Chordata; class Mammalia; order Carnivora; family Felidae; genus Acinonyx; species Acinonyx jubatus. The sequence continues at coordinate 105,976,739 of NC_069384.1, read as the reverse complement.
CTATGAGAGAGACATCATTTATCGATAAAGGCATGCTACGAACAAGCCAATCGGTGTGATAGGAACAGTGGTGGTAGTAGCAGCAGCTAACATATTGAATGCTCACCTACAAGACACTGTTCTGAGGGTTCCGCTTGTAGCACTTACTTGATCTTCACAACAACCTAATGAAGTAGATACTATTTTCACATGCATTTTACAGACAAAATTGAGGCACAGAGTGGTTAAATTGCATACCCACTCGTGAGAAGCTGACTACGAATCAGAATATTTTTTTTTTAACGTTTATTTATTTTTGAGACAGAGAGAGACAGAGCATGAACGGGGGAGGGGCAGAGAGAGAGGGAGACACAGAATCTGAAGCAGGCTCCAGGCTCTGAGCAAGCAGTCAGCACAGAGCCCGATGCGGGGCTTGAACTCACCGACCGTGAGATCATGACCTGAACCGAAGCCCGACGCTCAACCAACCAAGCCACCCAGGCGCCCCCGAATCAGAATATTTAGAGTGTCCTTTGGTCTCTTAGTTGGGTTGGATTTTAGTAAGTACTGTTTTGGGGCGCCTGGGCGGCTCGGTCGGTTAAACATCCTACTTCAGCTCAGGTCAGGATCTCGCGGTCCGTGAGTTCGAGCCCCGCATCAGGCTCTGGGCTGACGGCTCAGAGCCTGGAGCCTGCTTCCGATTCTGTGTCTCCCTCTCTCTCTCTGCCCCTCCCCCGTTCATGCTCTGTCTCTCTCTGTCTCAAAAATAAATAAACGTTAAAAAATTAAAAAAAAAAAAGTACTGTTTTGGTTGAAGTTTCTTTGGAGAATCACAAAAGTCCCTTTAATGGAACCAGAGCACAGTTGGCCCTTGATCATCTTGGTTTCCAGGTAAAGTTGCCCGAAAGAGGAGGCTGAGCTCTGAGCCCCTGACCATGTCATCTTTGGATAGACCCACCCACTCTTTTGGCTATGTGGGAATTAACTGCCTCTGGAGAAAGGAGACTAGAAGTCACTTTTGTATAAGTGCGGTCTGGGGTTGGCACTTTTTTCTCCAGCTCTGTACTTCAGATGTCAGAGTGTTGATTTATCTGAGTGTAACCCAACTAGCTGTGTTTATGCAATAAATAGGATATCATTAAGTATTTTCTTCCTGTTGGTCACAAATCAGTTCCATTCTTTCACTTCAGGCATGTGAGCATTTGAAGCCTTAAAGGTAATAAATGAGTTTAATACCTCACAGAGTGCTTTGTTGATTTCAGTGAGCCTCACAAAGTGTTTTTGAGGTTGAAAACAATGGGTTGATTATCCTCAGTGCACAGATAAGGAAACTAGGACTCAGATTAAGTGGCAAAATTCACATGACTAGTGACCACAGAATTAAGACTAGAACACTTAGGCACTTTATTGCACTCATTCACATTTACGCACATGTGCCTGCACACACACACACACTTTTCCAAGTATGCAGTATGAATATGTGTGCATGCACGAATGACCATGCCAACTGAATGTTAAGTAAGGTAGCCTAAGGTAAAAGTGAACTTATGCTACTTGCAAGCTTATCATCTATTTTGTACTTTTTCAGTTACTGTTCCAAGATCTTTAAAAGAAAGTCAGATAATCAAATCAGCCAAATAGGAAAGTGGTTTAGATATTTTATAGCCTCAAAGGCAGAATCTAGGTAATCTTTCAAGGTCAACTCAAGTCCTCTAATTTTATTTTGTAATTTAACAAAGTAGCATTTTAATTCTTTAAAGGAATTTTTGTTCATAAAATGGCATACCTCTGTAGCAGTTTGCCAAGCTTATCATGCTTAATACAATTTATCCAGAAGGAGGCAGCATTTTACTATTAAATTGATGCTTCTGCAAAGATTCTAACAAGTATTATATGTATTTTCTTTCCTTTAAAAATGTAGGCTACCTAATCACACACCTTCAAAAAGCTTTCAGGGCAGAGAGTCCTCGATATCACTGGAGTCTGCATACTGAAATAGTTGTAAAATCCAAATCCTGCTCAGATCAAGTGTGTCTAAAATTACAAATAGCATAGATGGTGGCCAAATTGATTGGCAGGAACTGTTTTTGCAGTAAAGACACTGATCAAAACAGGGTTGAAGAGAAGATGGGAGTAGCAGAAGTGGGACATGAATGATTCAATTATTGCTGACTTGTAGGAAATAAGTATTTGGTCAACAGGAGATCAACTTTAGAGAAAAAAAACCCCTTTAATTCACTCAGAAATAAGGATAATGCAATAGTTTTAATCATATACCTAATTTGCATGAATGTAACTTGCTCTTCTTTCCCTGTTTTCAGATAATCACAGGAGCTTTAGAAGTGACCTTGAAATTTCATGTGACATATTTCAGTGATTGCAGATCAGAACCCATTTCATCCATCTAGGGAAGCGAGTCTATCTACTTTGAAAGAATTACGAAGAAAGGGATTCCAACATAATAGGGGGGATTCAGTTATAAGAATGATGGGATGCTAGGGGGACTTTTCTGTTGCCCTGTGTTTGGCAGAAGGGCCCAGAGCTAAAAGCAGTATTTGGGGCCTGACGCTTTCTCCTGACAAATTTTCCTAAGAGGCTAAAGAACTGGGCATCGGTCCCCACCTACATCCCCTGGCTCTTCATACCCACTTACTGATCTGTAAGAGAAGCTGGGGAAGTTGTGGGATGCCAATTCCTCCCTTTCCCATTGACAAAGGACTTCTGACTTGCATTGCCGAGTCAAGAAAGAGGGCTCAAGACAATGGCTTTTAGGGACTGCTTCCGGTGACTTCAGATTAGGCAGCAGACTTGCTGGGCTACCCATTCCTACCAGAGCAGAGAAGACGGAAGCTGGGGAGGGCTGGCTGGCAAAGTAGAAGAGGTGACAGTGGAGCAGTCAGCTTGCCCACCCACTAGGTGACGTGGCCAGGGTGCGAGAAATTCCTTAGGACAAGAGGATGTACGGAAGGCAGCTATTCTACAGTCACCTTACTGTACAATTCCCTCTCCTACCTTCCCCCCACAGGACTGTGCACCATGACTTGGGGTATATTACAGGGATAGTTGAGGGGGTGGGTAGAAGAGGTCCAGTTAGAGTTGAATCTTTCATATGGGATACTGTGGTGTGGGAAGACCTCCACGACTAAGTTTCACATGTGCTCCCCAAGCGACAGACTTCAGATACTGGCAAGCACACTCGGACTCACTGGAGAAGCAGAGCTGCCAATGGAGAGAGGGTTATGGCTACCCCTCCCCTTCTTGCTGATTCCCCTGCTGACAGGAGCCAGGCCCGGGAGAGGGAAGAAGCGGTGTTTCAGAGCCAGGACTCTTTCCAACCCCATCTCACTTCAAACAGGCAAGGTCCCAACTCATACCTTCTCTGGAGTGGTGGGATACGGAGGAGATGGAATTTACATAGAGCTTGAAATTGAAGTTTTAGATGCTCTTTTTTAAGAACTGGAAGTTAATAGAAACTGATTCAATCTGCCCAGGATGCAATGGAGTGAGAGGAAAAGAAAATGGGAAGGTGAGGGCAGGGAAGATTCTGATCACCAATTCCAATGTGTGGGTTTTTTCTCACACTACCAGGCGATGCTCTGGACCAGCTGAGGGTCCTACGATTCAACTCAGTTCTAACACTATCTACCTGTAGATAACATCAGATTCCACAAGCTCAGTCCTACAAGACTGCCCCCACTTCAGATGCTAATCACAAGTCCAGATTGTTCTCTGTGCTTCTGAACAACTGGCTATAAATCAGAGGTTTTCATGACCCCCTCCTTGGGTTCAATTAATGTGTAAGAGCAAATCACAGAACTCAGGAAACCTGTTTGCTCAGTAGACTATCGGTCTATTACAAAGGATATTAAAGGATATGAATTAACCTCTAGATAAAGAGACATATAGGATGATGTCCCAGACAGAGGAACTTGTGTCCCATGGACTTCGGAGTCCAACACAGTGGCACATGGAAACATTCTGGTTCACCAATCTGGAAGCTCTCCGGACCCAGTCCTTTTGAGGTTTTATGGAGGCTTCTTTACATAGGTAGGCCGTGATCAAATCACTGCCTTTGATTGATTAAATCATTGACCACTGGGTGATAGATTCAACCTCCTGTCCCTCTCTGCTCTCCAGAAGTTGGGTTGGGGGGGGTACATAATCATGTGGTTGGTTCTCTTGGCTCCTAGCCCAGTCTAGAAGTGCTTTCCAAAAGTCACTATTAACATAACAAACACCACCTTTATGGCTCCCATCAATTAGGAAATTCCAAGGGTTTTAGGAACTCTATGCCAGACATTAGAGGAGACCAAATAAATATTTCTTATTATAAATCACAATATCACATCAGGGATTAGGAAAAAGATTATTTCATATTATGCCCCATCGAGTAGAGATACACTGACCTCATAAGTGTGTAATTAATGGGAACGTTATTTAAAAACTGCTATAATTTTAAATTTCCACCCTTCACCATTAAAGCTTGTTTCCCAGGGAAGGAAAGGACAGTATCAAAGAAGTTCTGAAGGAGACTGTGAGAGTGTCTCCCACCCAATGGGGAGAGAAATTAGATAATACTTGTAGTTTCTTGGAAGCTGTGTGTGGGTGGGAGAAGGGTGGCAGGAAAGACAGACAGATCTACCCAAGACAAAGAGAGAAAGGAGAGCACAGGAGGAGGAAGGGATATAAGTGGTCAGATAAGTGGACTCTGATTCCTCATCATACCTTCGTGGCCAAAGGAGAGAAGGCGTTAAAAATAACCCTACCTTTTTTATTGGGGGAGTGGGTAATTCCCAGAGCAAATTGTTTTGTTTCTAGTTTCCCTAGATACAGACTGGGAACATTTCAAGCCTCCTAAAAGAATCATAATATCCAATATGGAACCATCCAGGCAGCAAAGGAGAAATGGCTGAAGACAGACTATTTAAGCATGGAGAGGGTGAAATATCGAATCCCTATAATCTCCTGGTTTGTGTCTGATGTGGAAAGATCCAAAAGTTCCTACATGCCTTGATGCAGCAATTGAAACCAGAGTCCTGAACTTACTACAGGCCTGTACAATTTTCTATAAAAAACAAAAAAACAACCCAGTTAAAAAATGGGCAGAGGATCTGAATAGACATTTTTCCAAAGAAGACACAGAAGGACAAGAGGTACATGAAAAGATGCTTGACCTCACTAATCATCCAGGAAATGGAAATCAAAACCACAATGAAATATTACCTTACACCTGTCAGAATGGCTATTATCAAAAAGGCAAGAAGTAACTAGTGTTGGTGAAGATGCAGAGAAGAAGGATCCCTCCTACACTGTTAGTGGGAATGTCAGTTGGTGCAGCCACTATGGAAAACAGTATGGAGTCCCCCCCTCCCAACCCTCCCCCCACCCCAAATTAATAATAGAACTACCATACGAGACAGTAATTCCACTTCTGGGGCTTTATTCAAAGAAAACGAAAACACCAACTGTTACAGATACATGCACTCTGATGTTCACTGCAGCATTATTTACAATAGCCAAGACATGGAAGTGACCTCAGTGTCCACAGACAAATGGATAAAGAAGATGTGATATATATAATGGGATATGACTCAGCCTTAAAAAAAGAATGAAATCTTACCATTTGTGACAACATGAATGGACTTAAAGGATATTAAACTAACTGAAATAAGTCAGAGACTAATACCACGTGATTTCACATATATATGGAAACTATAAAACAAAAATAAATGAACAGACAAAACAGAACAGAAACAGATCTACAGATTCCGGAAATCAACTGTTGGTTACCTGAGGGAGGAGGGATTGGAGAGGCAGACAAAATAGGTGAAGGGGATTAAGAGGCACAAACTTCCAGTTATAAAATAAATAATTCATGAGAATATAAAGGACTGCACAGGGAATACTATCAATAATATTGCAATAATTTTATATGGCAAGAGATGATAACTAGACTTATCATGGGGATCATTTAGTAATTGAATTGAATCACTATGGTATACACCTGAAACTAGTAGGATATTGTATGTCAGTTATGCTTTAATTAAAAAACAAAAACTGAAAAACAAAAATCAACAGGCTTGCTAGGGCTGTGGTAAAAATAAGTGGGGTAGGGGGGCAGTGTAGGCTCTATCAGGCGCTGCTGGAAGATGAGGTGGTGACAGACTCAAGAGGATTTTACAGGGCCAGTATAAAGTAGAGCCCGTTAACAGAAGAAAAGATCTCTGAGACTCCAGCTTTGCCAAAAGAACTGATCACGAACGTCACCAGCAGGGTATGACCAGGTGGGTGCGGGGACATCTCTGAGGAAGCCAGCTCTGGGCTCAACTTTCCCTTTCCCCTGCCCCCCCCCCCCCCTCCGGAGGTATGTAATCTCTGCCCTACATTCAAGTCCCCATCTCGGGAGGGAAGTGGGAGGAACAAGAGAAGAGAGACAAATCTTGGAGGGAGTTTGAACTTCAAATTGGCTGCATATTTATCTGGAAGGGACTGTTTAAAGCCAAGCAGCTGATTGATTCTTAACTGGCAATTTTGTACCTCCCCTTATTCCACTGTATCCTACAACCTCAAGAAGTGGGAATGCAATGTATTTGTCGGGTCAGGCCGCCATAACAAAATGCCATAGACTAGGGGGTTTAAACAACAGAAATCTATTTTCTTACAATTCTGGAGACTAGAAGTCCAAGATCAAGGTGTCAGCAGGTTTGGTTCCTGGTGGGAACCTTCCTCCTGGCTTCAGACTGCCTCCTTTTTACTAGTCCTCATGTAACACACACAGAGAGAGCTCTGGTGTCTTTTCCTCTTTTTATAAGGACACTAATCCCATCCTGGGGGCTCCACCCTCATGACCTCATCTAAACCCAGTCACCTCTCAAAGGTCTCACATCCAACTAACCATCATACCGAGTATCAGGACTACAATATGAGTTTTGGTGGGGACACACAAGTCCAAAGCTGGGGGCTTATGAGCAAGTTTATATCATTCATAGAAAAGCACAATGCTATAATTTTTTGATGGTCATAAGTTACAGTGTGTTATTAAGAAACAAATCCTACTACAAGTATTTCCAGTTCCCCACTTCTTTAGCCCTGGGAACAATGTGTGTGTGGGTAGAGAAAGAAACTGACAGGATGGAGGGAAGAGGGAAGGAGGAAGTGAAAAAGATACTATGAGGGAAAAAGAGAGAAAGGCAGAGATGAAGAGGGAGAGAGGGAGTGACCTGGGGTGACTCCAGGTAGAGAGAGTGGGAAGGAGGGAGGCAAGAGGGACTCAGAGCCACTGGAGCAGTGCAGTTTGTCAGAAGGGCTGGAAACTGGGGGGAAATTGGAATTAAGAGAGGATTCTCAGGTAGTTTTCTTCGGTGAAGTCTGATATGACACCCTCCCGATCTCCCTGTTACCTTTTACAAGAAACACATTCCCGTTGTACCTTTACAGTTGCTTTCCTGTGTTCATTCTGATTCTTTTGAGCATTGAGACCTGGGGGCCTTCAGGTCATACACTTTTGACACAGTGTTGGCCCAGGCTAGTTTAACAGGCTCCCATTATAAGTCTCTCTTGTATCTCATCCCTTATGTTGGCATTTATGACATCCCTTTCCTGTTCTGTCCCATTGGGGAGCAGTCTGTCCTGACATGCTTACAGCCATTGTAAACTGAAGTCTAGTAGAAAAATCAGTCTCCAGGTTTTTCTTGGTGTAATAACACCAGAGTCTGTCTTTGTTTCTCCCAGGTTGCTGTAGACTTTCCTTTTGAGTCTTTTAATCATCTTTAGTCTACATTGGATTTGCCTTGTACCTCTTCAGCTAATTAGCCTGGAGTAGGATTAGCAAACACCACAAACAGTACTTGGATCATTTATTTCTGAGTCATGCTCTCTCTCTTACAATGACTTTCCATTTATTTTTTCAGACAATTTGCTTAGTTAAGTAAAAGGTCAAATTTTAGTTGTAATGTTCCCAGTGATTTCAAACTATCTGCCGGGTAGTTCGGACTCCTTCAGATTTAGATCTCACTGCCTTTTGTGACCACATTGCCTAGAGGACATGGGTGTTATATGCTTTTTTTCTGATAGTCTATTTTCAGTGTAAAACTCTTAGTGAATATTTAGAAGTTTGGCTTATTACAAAGTTTAGAGTGTGTGTTTACTTAAAACAAGAGAACTTTAAATCTATCATAAATGTCTATTTTGGTTGATTACTTGCCCAATGAGGCATAATACACAAAAATGCTGAACATTCCATTCAACCATGTGGGACAAACTGGGAATTCTGAAGGATTAAATATCATCATAAGAAAATGGGAAAATTCCATACAGTTAGAAGGAGATGGGAAGAAGGAAATGGTAAATTTGTAGCATCCTGGGGAAAAAAAATTAAAGACAATTCTTTTTTTCTGTGTAGAAAAGTAGGAGAAAGAGTTCTAAAATTTACAAAATATATTCCCTTTATGTCTCATGGTAGCTTTTGTGTCCATTTTAAGTCTTGAAGATAGTGTTTGCAAAAGCTGATTGGATTAGCTATCCTGAGGGCATCTTTCACAGTGAAAGGCTATCTAGAGATAATCCCCATGATGTTCAAGAATATTATCATGTACTTCAATACTCATGATCCCAGGCACAAAGTAATAGGAGTAGTTTAAAAGGCTTTCCAGAGGCTATGTCAAAATATTTTGGACAAGGTCAAAGATATTTTGAAATATCAACTACACTATTTTATTTTGACTAAAAGAAAAGCAAAACCATGGTTAAGAGTGTTATAGGTGCAAAGCAAAGTGAAAATTTGAGCTGATTATCTAGTAATTCAACTATAAACGTCTGATATATTCATTTAGAGGCAAAAGCGAGTTGGAATTGAATCCTTGATTGAATTGACTTTAACTATGGAATTCACTAATCATAGTACAGTCCTTGGTGAGTGAGAACCAGAGATCTGCATTGTAAAAGAAAATAAAAAGGAGAGGGCACAGAGGGAAGAACGGGCAAATTTAGTTTCCAATCTGCTGTAAAATTAACAGAGTAAAATTAACATGTATGTGCCCAGATTACACGCATCTAGCAATATACATTTGCCAACACCCAACCCTACAAATTAATTAAATCACATGAACGATAAATTACATCTTGAAAAGTATGACACAGTTCGCCTACCCTGAGTCCTCCTGTCTCTTCTGACCAGAGACGACATCACATTTGAAGTGTAATCAACAAGATTGGTCAGCACTGAGGGGAGGTATGTCAGACAGTTCTGGACCTGAGTTTAGGGGAGAGCAATCTTGTAAACACAGAAGAAAGGAGTTTCAAATGGTGCACCCATTTTGGGGACCCTGACCTTGCAATAAATCTTATCATAGCATACTTATCACTATAATATTTTACATTCACGTAACAATTTTGGTCTAAGTATCTCAGAGATTTTTCAAGAAATAGCATTGCTGTTATAGTGCGGTTTTTAGATAATTGGAAGTAGTGAATTTCAGGTATTAAAGTAACTTTTAATAGCATTATTGAGTGCTAAATGAGGCTGGTGGTTGGTAAGAAATATAAAAATCAAGGAGCAGTGTATGTAAAGAGATTAGCCAAAAAAAAAAAAAAATCTGGAAATGTGACTCCAACAAGTCTTTACCTTATTTCATTTTTTGCCTCTTTTTTTCCTTCCTACCAGCTCAAAATTCTTGTATTGCTTTCAACCTGTTCCTAAGAATGTTCTAGAATAAAACTTGTAAATTTCATCCGGTAGATTACCTCTTTCAGAGGTATTTTTAAGCCTTCCCTTTCTTTGTGAAAGATAAGCTCTATCTTTAGTAAAAGGAATTTCAAAGTCAAAGAGGGTAAAGAACTTTTTTTTTAGACATAGAGAGTCCTTTCTAGTAGTTCTAGTTGCTTCATCTGTAAGTATTGATGGTTTTTGTAAAATTATCTTTACATAAGTCAGGTACAAAAAAACCAAAGAGTTTCAGTTGATCAAGTGGAAATTTATTAATGAATTTTGAGATGGTCAGCTACTAAAAGAATTTTTGTCTGGGGGCACCTAGGTAGCTAATCAGTTAAGCATGCAACTTTGGCTCAGGTCATGACCTCAAAGTTTATGAGTTTGAGCCCCATATTGGGTGCTATGCTGTCAGCACAGAGTCCGCTTCGGATCCTCTGATCCTCTGTCTCTCTCTCTCTTAAAATAAATAAATAAACTTAAAAAAAAAAAAGGGTATTTTTGTCTTGTTGTATGACATAAGCCAAGAAGTCTTCACTGGTGTGTTTTGGCACAATATCGCATAGCATATGTTACTGAGTTAGTAACACCGTTCCTCCTCATTACCTCCACCTCAAAAATATTGGGAAAAACTTTATTTGGAGAGAGACTTTTAATTTAAGAAAGGACAAATTTGGAAAATAGAATATGCTAAACGTCCAGACTATTTAAGAAGCTTGTTTTAAAAGAATGAATGGCTCCACTATATTTACGAAACATCACCCATATTCTCTTTGGTAAAATTAAAAAGGAAATACTTGGTTGAAGACAATAGCAAAATTTGTGTTTTCATAATCACACATCTCGAAATCAAAACAAAAATTCATCAAGTTTGTTCCAAGGATTGTTCAGTTTCCATATGATTTATTCTTGTTAACGAGGGCAAATACATTGAATTAAAGTTTTGCATCAAACCTATGTCCTATAGGATTTAAAACAAACCAGTCTGGATGACACATGGGTGTGAGGCAGAAAGTCACTAATGAAACTAAGGCAGGGTTCCAAGTGTATCAGATGTCCATGTTCGTGTAGGTTATATATTAAAAAATGGCTTTGTGACTTCATAAGTCTAAGGCCTTGACTTAGATTCAAGATTTTGATATTTTAATTACCATCTAGACCCTTTCTTCATCATTCTTTGACTATTCCAAAGCCTCTACTCCACTTCTGCCAGCTCTTGGTATGCTCATACCCTGGGCCTTGTCATCACCTGGAAATACTTCACCCCCCATTTTTTTTCCCCTTTGGCTATACAACCTTTTCTCCTTCAACCTCCCTCATTTCTTAATCCCTCTGAAACAGTTCTTTCCATTCCACCCCCGGCACTTCTCCACGTAGCCAATGGCCAGTCTGTTACGGCCTCTTCTCTCTCTGCTCACTTGGGGTCTGGAATCTTGTCTGGGCCAGACTTGGTCCTTGAGAATGTGTATTTCGAAAAATGAACAGTCTTGATCTAATTGTGATGTCCTTCCCTGTAACACCTCCCTCTGCTTCTGGTCTGTTGGCCCACCATTTCATTTGCTTCCAGCGTCGTGTTTGGCAAAAAACGAGCATGGGGAGGGTACCTCATATGCTTAACCACCTCTGCTCAGAAATGACCCACAAAAATTGCTCACAATCTACTGTCTAGCAGAGCTTCAAGGGAGGCAGGAAAACATAGAGGTACACAGAGATATTGATGAGCATTAACAGTTCCTTCAGTATCTTATAAGATTGCTTTAAGAATTAAATATAATAAAATTGGTAAAGCTTGGTAGTTTTCTCAGTAATTATTTTGTATTCCACTTTGATTAAAGTTGTTTTTCTCATGGTAAGCTGATGAATTAGCATTCCACTTTACATTTATATATCTCTGTGACTTTGCTTAATGTCAGTCAAAGTCTGAGAGGTCACCTCATACTCAGAGTAGTAATAAAACCATATTTCTGGGTCTGTACAAAGACCATCTAGAAAACCACCTTAGAAACACCACCTTGTGGAGTCCTATCTTAGGGGCAATCTGCTCTGAAGTGAAATTGCTCAGTCACAATTGGTACCTTAGATTGCACCAAGTTCGAGAATGGATTTTTTCTTTCTAATCTTAGCCGGCTTTCAATATGAAGAGCCAGGGGCCAGAGCATCTATCAATATGGATTTTCAGGATATCATTAGTTATCACTAGCAGGCTCCTTTGTCCTTCCCCACGGCAGTTCCTGAGCTTTTTGAAGGATGCCTGCTGTGGCATTGGCCTGGAGGTCCTGCACTCATTCCATAACCACAAATACTCCAACTGGCTTTCTACTACTGACTCCGAATGTGTCACCCTCTCTAATAATTCCATACTGTTAGATCTCATCTTTCTGCCACTTGCTTCTCAGATTAGGGCCTGTCTACTCCCCGGAGATGCACGGCACCTCTGCCTCAACATCAGTCTTACTCACTAGTAAGAAATAAAAGCTATTATTTCTAGTTTGGAACAAACATGAATGTGTTAGGGAATAGGATGTAAAATCCTCTTAAATTTTAGGCCTATAACCATAAGAAAATTTCTTCTGTAAACTGGGTAGAACTCTTGCTCCATTTCTACTTTGGTTTCCTTTGCTGTTTCAAATACACTGGAGGAAGATTTAAGAAGCACCACTTGTGGGGCACCTGGGTGGCTCTTTTGGTTAAGTGTCCAACTTCGGCTCAGGTCATGAGCTTGCAGTTTGTGAGTTGGAGCTCTGGGTTGGGCTCTGTGCTGACAGTTCAGAGCCTGGAGCCTGCTTTGGATTCTGTGTCTCCCTCTCTCTCTGCTCCTCCCTCCCTCACACTCTCTCTCTCTCAAAAATAAACATAAAAAAAAAAAAAGAAAGAAACACCACTTGTCTCGAACATCTGGTTCACTTGGACTTGTTCTGAGTCTGACATAGACCCTGCTCCAGCCTCGTATCTTCAGAAGCCATTCCTGATGCCCTCTTCCTGAAGAGGATACCTCTTTTTCATTCTTAGAGCCATGCATGGTTCTCTTATGCACCTTGTCTAAATTTCATTACT
>NC_069384.1:105901500-105959000 GCF_027475565.1 Acinonyx jubatus | reverse complement strand
TCCTCCTCTCCAACTCCACTTTTCCCTCCTTTTCTTTCTTTCCTCTTCCTCATCTCCCTCCTCTCCCTCCTCCTCCTCTTCTTCCTCCCTCTGCTCCTTCTCCCTTACCTCTACATGCCCTGCATTCTAGCCATGTTAAAATGGCGGGGGTGGGAAATGGTAGGACATGACCCTTAGGGTGGAGTTTGAGTTTTGAATCCCAGTGAAAAACTTATATAAAATCTATGACAATCTTGGCTTTAATCAGGGCCACAGCTTAAAAAAAAAAAAAAAAAAAAGAAAGAAAGAAACAATGGTTCTTTCTCCTGGACATGTATATATGAGATTTATGGGTGGGTGGGTGATCTATAATCTCATGTCACCACTGAGGGTTGGGGTGATCATCTTGGCCACCTCCATGATTTCTCTTCAACTATCTCTCCATTCCCAGGCCATGGCTGCTAAACATCACAGCCTTGGAAAGTTGTCTGAATTTTACGAGGAGTGGACTTTTTCTCTCATGAACCTACTGCTTCTATATATATATATACACACACACACATATATATACATATATACACACACACACATATATACACACACACACACATATATACACACACACACATACACACACACACATATATACACATATATATACACACATATATATAGCCTTCCTGAGCGCATGGAAGTAAATGGACTATCAAACATACATATAAAGTAAGTCTAATTACATCAGCGTAAACACAATCTTCAAATATGTATTTCTGATATATCATTTTTGTGCTGAAATTTTTATCTTGCTTTCTTCCTATAATAGAACACTCTGTGACCTGGGTTAAGTCCAACGAACATCCAGATAAGGTGGAAATCTACAGTTTTTGGCATGTCCACTCTTTTCTATCTTCGTCTCAATAGTATTACTTTTATGAAACCTGTATTTTTCACTAATATCAACCATTCCATTTTCTCATTTTCCACTCCTTTTTATAAAATACAGATATAATAAAATGGATATGGGCTGATATAATAAATGGCAGATATAATAAATGGATACGGGTGGCTATTATTGAATTTAATTCTATTTGGGGTATGAGATCTGTTTTGAGGCAATAGGAGAAAAGTGAGAAGTCGTTCTCAGAACCTTGCCTTTTAATGTGTTTTTCCTGAAGCATCATTAAAGTTGACAGGAAAAAGTAACAACAGTTGCAAACCTAAATAAGGTGGTCTGTAGAGATCTCTTCGTTCTCTCAGTCCAGGCGGCGCTAATGAGTGCCTGCGATGTTCCACGCACCTTGGGGGAGACGCTGATAGAGATGCCCCCTTTACCATTGAGAAATTCCAGGTGCATTGTCCATAATACTGATAGTACAAAAGTAAAAAGTAGGAACAGTCCAAATGGAAGGACATTTATCTTTAAATTAAATCTTTTACAAATATGATCTTTTATTTAAAAATTTGGAACGGTAAAAAAAAAATTGGAACGGAAAGTAATAAACTTTCAGAAAGTTGCAGGCACAGGACAGAAAACTCTTTGCTTTCGTGAATAATTTGAGAGGAAGTAGCTGAACTGGTGTTTCATCATCCCTCAATGCTTTCGTGTACAGTTCCCTACAAGAACATCATCCTACAGAACCACAAAATAACCCTCAAAAATCAGCAAACTAATGCTGAGGTATCACTAACTTCTATTCCTCAGGCCTCATGTAAGTGTTACTAAGTATCCTAGTTATGTACTTTAGAGCAAAAGGATCTGGTTCAGAATCCCATGTTCTAATCACTTGTCCGTTAGTCTCTTGTCAGTCTTGATGAAGTCCTCAGTCTTTCTTTGCCTTTTACAACCTTGGCACTTTTAAGGATCACAGGCTAATTATTTTGTAAATAAATAATGTCCCTTTATTTCGTCTGACGTTTCTTCATGATGACGCTCAGGTTATGCACCATTCATAGGAACATCACAGTGTTCTCTTTGCATTCTATCAGGTGATGTACAATTTGGATTTGTTCCATTACTAATGAATTTCACTTTGATCACCTGATTATGGTGGCATCTGTCAGACTCTTAAACTGAAAGTCTCTTAACTCCCTTTGGCACGCTGAAACTATGTTTCTCATCAAACTTTCAATTCACTCATTATTTAAATCTGTTTGGATTCATGGTTTCCTATTTTATTCAGTAGGTTATGACTATTATTAATTTTTATTTTGGTGCTCAAATTATCCCTGATTTGGGCACTGACAGCTCATTCAAGCTGGCTTCTGTAGCCTTTTGTCATTCCCCCTTCATTCTTTGAGCATGTCTGCCTTGTCATATAATAAGATGTTATAAGCTCATCACATATTCTCCCTGCTCCAGCTCTAGAATCATCCATATCCCCAAGAAATCTGGGTTTCTGTTAGAGGAGAATCGTATTTATAAGCCAGGGTCTGGTTGCTGTATATGTTCATTGCTATTAGAATTTGGCTATTTCCCAGGCCCCCTCAGTAGATAGGACTGTGTGTGTGTGTGTGTGTGTGTGTGTGTGTGTGTGTGTGTGTATAAATTTGAGCACATATATGATAACCATATGTATTTTTTAGCATATGTTTCAGTTGGGGTGCCTGGATGGCTCAGTCAGTTAAGTGACTCTTCATTTCAGCTCAGGTCAGGATCTCACAGTTCCTGAGATCAAGCCCTGCATTGGGTTCTGCGCTGACAGCACAGAGCTTGCTTGGGATTCTCTCCCTCTCTCTCTACCCCTCTTGCACTCATGCTTGATCCCTCTTTCTCTCTCAAAAATCAATGAATAAACTTAAAAAAATATTTCTTAAAAGATTGTGTTTAAGTTGGTCTAATTAGACTTAGGATATATGTTTGATAAAGTATATACATAAAGCATATGTTTCTTACATAAAGACACGCTTGCATTCGTAAGCTTTTCTACATCTCTATACCCACGTATGTTGAAAGTCATGAGTTCACACTGATACCCTTCAATCCCAATGCAACACCATGGGCTTCATTCTAGTTTTCTCCCTTCTCTGACAATGAATAATCTGAGTCTTTATATCCTTAATTTATTTACTTATTCCATCAGTCTTCTCATTTGTTACCTATCTCTGCTGCCTTACTCTTGCTCCCGTGAGCACTCATCTCCCTCTGGGCTGGGCTGTCCCCACCTCATGGACACCTATTTACCCTGCTTGGGCTTCGGCACTCTGTGTGGGCAGCCTTCACTCCTGGATGCCTTCCTCACCCTGCTCGTTCTCTGACAGCCTACACCAGGCTGTCCCTTTTCTGTGGGCACCCTCCTTACCTAGCTCTGACTCTGACTCTGACACCCACATGGGGCAGCCATCCTGGGTGGTCAATCCCTTGTTTGACTTGAGCTCAGCACCTTGCTCCAGGGCACTGTGACTCTCCCAGTCAGGGCAGATGACTAATTTATTCTGCCCCCCTTCAGAACTGAGTTGTCACGCAAGGGAAAGAGAGGGGAAGGAAGAAAACGAAGAGTAAAGTCTATTTTATACTCTAAAATTTGAAGGAAATAAAACACTATATATTTGTTTTCCATGACAACAAGAAGTGAGGTTTTCTCTACGTCTTCTAGAAGATTAAAATGTTTTAAGTTTTACTTTTTTTTTTTTCTGGAGACTCATGTAAAGCTGGATAATTAGACTCAGGTTCCTTATTTATATTCTTACTTGGAGCCAGAAGGGAAGGGTCTTTCAGTATACAATCTTTCCTTTTTTAATATGCCCAGAAGGACTGGAAAATATTGGGAATTAACAATTATTGGTGAAGAGACTAGATTGTAAAGTTATTATAGTTTGAAATAAGGGTCAACATTGCTCCCTTTAATTCCTTCTGCAGTTTGCCCCAAAGGCATTTATCCTTGTCTCTATCCATTGAAATGTGTTGTAAACCCTATTGATTTAATCCAGATGAAGTCCAACAGTTATTTCTGACTCCATTTTGCCATTCTGCTGAGGTCATTACTACCAAGTGATCAGGGATTGAGTCTGAAAAAATGCATTCAGTAATTGTTAATTGAATAACCACGGAGTTAAAATTGTCCTAGGATATTATAATGGATATTAATTGAATAGGATATAAATACCTACCTTCAAGAAATTATGTCTGGGGGAGATAATAGAGGAGGAACAATCCTTTCCATGTAAGTAAAAAGACGCTTAGTAAGTGCTCATTAAATAAAATGTTTCTCTACTATTGGGAGCTGGGATGCCTTAGGGGAACTAAGTAACAATTTTATTGATGCCAATTCTTAATATGGCAAACATCTCAATTTAATTTTTTAAAAGTTGGAAAATCCAATGCCTTGTCTGAGAATTTTAATTTCCAGCTAATAAACTGGATTTTAAAAATGTATCTGTATACCCAGTTGTCTATTTTCACAGGTAAAAAGTAGTAACAAGGTCAGGTTAAATTAAATACCCCCACGTCAAAAGGCTTAAAAATGTCCATAACTCATCACTTTTTTTCTTTTAAAACTCAAGAAGCCAAGCAATTTCTTAAATAACAATAGAACAGCAAATACAGGCTTTTTAATCTCTGACTTCACCTTGCATTGTTTTGGGGTTCTGGGTGGGGATTCTAACTAACCATGACATGGAAGAATTGCAGGGCCTTAATGCATGACCGGATGCTGGAATTGTTGTCTTAAATTCACAGACCAAAAAGAAAGGAGATACTTTGCACTTGGTAGTGCAATAAGAGGTTTGCAATCACAGGTAAGTACTTCTGCAGAATACATAGCATCCAGGAAGCTGAGATTTCTCACGGTAAAGGAAAAATGACCAAAATGCCAACAATATGTTCAGTAATTCATCATCAAAATACATTTCACTTTTCTTTACATGGATGTGTGTTTTTGAAAATATTAAACAGAGTCGGGATACAGTTTCAAAGATCCAATAATCTGTGAAGAGCTTCAAGTAACAGAATCAAAAGAAACAAACTGAAGGAAACTATTAACAAGGATAAAAAGATCACTGTCTCTGGAAATAGTCAAGAAAAAAAGATTAGTACCCACTGAACGAAACCCCCATTTGAGTCCTGGGAAGATAGAAAAGCAATAAAGTGACGTAGGTTAGGAAGTGTTCTTTAAGAGACAAGAACACCACTTTGGCTTGCAGACCTCAAAGAAAACATGTTTTCTGTCTTCCTTTTTCATTTCTCTTTATTTAAATCTTTAAGAACCTGGTGACAGAGCTGTATCTGACAATGGCTTAGTGGACTTAGGGAACCACTGCCTCATGCTCACTATTGTAAATCAGTCATTTGCAATATTCCTTGTAAATCTCTGTTCCCCACCCATCCCCTGCCCTCCTGGACCATGTCCAGACAGACCCCATTCGGAAACTATATCGGAATTTAAAAATGCTTGCCTGAAGAAACGAAGTGATTTTAAATTTATAGAGCTTAAGGATTTTAAACGGGGAACTTTTCCAAGCACAAAACCTGATCAGGAAGGAAGAAAGAGTTGCCTTTGTGAGGGCCAGCTTGTGTTCATTTCATAAGTATAGAACCACTGGGGCCCGTTTGACAACAATTCAGTATCAGTTTAGGAGACTGAGAAAGAGATGAATGGGTGTTCAGACCAGTGACCAATCATTCTGAACACAGAACTTCTGAGAATTTCTGAGGTTTCGGGTAGACTGTATCATGCATAATATCAAATTCTTGTACATGTAAAACCCCACTCATGTATCTATGAAGTCTATGTTTCCCAATGACCAGAAGTCTTCCTATAAGCAATAATCAGGATTATTGTTTTCAGTTCTTTACTCGCTCCTGTAACAAGATGATAGATCCATGTTATCTGCCATTGAAATTTGAAGTGCTTCCCACAGATTCTACCTTCACACCCTATTGATGTTGGGCTTGGCCATGTGACTTCCTTTGGCCAACAGAATATGGGAGGAGGGGATGCTGTGCCAGGTCTGAGCGAAGGGGTAGTACATGCTTCTGGACCCACCTCTTGTATTCTTTCATTGCCATGAGAAAAGCATGCTGTATGTAGTGGCAGACACTTTAGGCTGAGAAAGGAGACCTGAGGAATCCACCTGAATCAACTGAAAGACCCCATTTCAATCTGGCCCATCCTGAGCTCCGCTACCTTAAAGGAATATATAACGGCTTGATGGTAAGCCACCGACTAATCAATTATTTGACCAGCTTGTTTTCAAGATTTACTTCTTAGAGTACACTTATCTTGATGAGCACTGAATAATATATGGAATTGTAGAGTCGCTGTATTGTACACCTGAAACAACTAGAACACTGTTAACTACACTGGAATTAGAATTTTAAAATTAAAAAAAAAATAGCAATCTACAAACTTTATTTCGTAGTATAAATCTTAAAAATGACATTATAATGGCATAATCAACTTACATATTTCTTAAGCTTATTTATTTTTAGAGAGAGAGAGATAGAGATAGAGAGAGGAGGAGGAGCAGCAAAGAGAGAGAAGCCCAAGCAGGCTCTGCGTTGTCAGCACAGAGCCCTATACAGGTCTTGAACTCACGAACCGTGGGAACATGACCCCAGCTGAAATCAAGAATCAGAGGCTTAACTGACTGGGCCACCAGGTGCTCTGACCTTACATATTTCTAATGCTCTTTCAAGATAAATTGTCTCAAAGCCTTCAAATATAAAAATATAATTGAATCCTAGATCAGTTATACTTAATACATTATGCTTAATATTGCTTAAATATTTCAGCTCCCTTTCTTATTCTGATGGCTAAATAAACCATAACTGGACTCTCAGAGTCAAAGCTTGAAATCATTTTACCCACAAAAAGTAGACTATCATGCAGCCATTATAAAGGGAAACTCAAAACTCCAGGGCCACCCATTTCTCTCCCTTTACCACACCTGCACCTGAGCAGCTCAGTGTGAAAGAGGGAATGGATGGAGAGAGCACACTCTGCTGGCTGGCCTCACTTAAGATTTACTGTTCCCAGAGTCGGACACTCGTAGCACACTTTTATGGTAAGTTATCTTTTCTTCTCTCCAGGAAGGACCATTTCACATGTTCTCCTCTCCTCTCAGACCTCCAGCACCTTCTCCCTAGCCTCACTCTCAGCTGATGATGTTGCTTCTTAGTTTACTGAATAGAGGCAGTCAGGAGAGATCCAACTTATCTTCCCACCTCCAATTCGACTTACCTCTACATCTATATCATCTTCCCTGTTGTCATGGCATTCCAGCAGTCTCTGTGCTTGTGTGGGACAACCTTTCCACTATGTGCCAAGTCACTGTCCTGCTTCCTTGACAACTTTGCCTCTGCAATCATGCCCTCTCCTCTCTGCACTGAGTTTTCACCCTCTCAAGAGATCACTCCCATCAGCGTAAGATGGCTCTCATGTTGGAAAACCTCTCTAGTGAAGTTCTCCTCCATTATAACTCTTCATTGCAAAAGTTCTTTAAAATAGTTGCCTGTAGTTGCTGCCTTCACTTTCTCACCTCCCATTCTCCCTAAAACTCACTTCAATCTGGCTTTCATCCTCACTGCTTCCATGAAAATCTTGTCATCAGGGTCACTGGACTTCATCGGAACACTCGTCCCCTGATGACTACTCCTTTCTCCTTGAAATTATTCTCTTCACTGGGTCTCCAGTTCGTTATTCTCTCCCAACTTCTTCCCACATTATTGGACCCTTCCCTACCTCTGCTGGTTCCATCTGATCTCCTGGACCTCTGAGTGTTGGTCGACCCCAGGGACAGCATCCTTGATTCTTTTTGCTTATTTAGCATACCCTTTCTAGACAATCTTAACCAGCCCCATGGTCATCTGTTTTCAGATTAATCCCAAATTATTTTCTAAGCTCCAAACTCATACACCTGTCTGCCTACTAGCCATAGACATCCCAAATCTGACATGTCTGAACCTGATCTTTTAACTTCCCTAACCCTCCTCATCTGCTTCTTCCCTAACCCTCCTCATCTCAATAGTAGTACCTCTATTCAATCAGTAGCTTGGGCCAAAAACCTTACTGTCACATCTGGTATTTTTCTTTCCTTCATTCCCCAACACCTATTGGCTCTACCTTCAAATTATCTGAAATCTAATTACTTTTCCGCATCTCCCATACATCTGGGTTCCTTCTGGGTTTGTTAATGGGTGGCCCCAGCAGGATGGCAGTAAGTGGGAAGAGAGGCCAGGGTATTTCTTTGCTACTCCCTTACTTGCTTCAGGCCTGTTTCTCTAGGAATAGCTGCATCCTGACAACTCCAGAGGCCCTTCCTCCATGCCCCACTTGCACTGGGCTCTCCTGTGACCCTTTCTTCCTTTCCTTGTCCCTTAAGCCCTTGGGATAGTAGTATCATCTTTTCTCTTTTGCCCTATACCTCTCTTCATGCCTCTGTACCCAGCTCCTTCATCAAAGTCTCTTCATTTGAGTCATCTGAAGGTGAGGTTCTTTTCCTTCTGATCGCTACACTACCCATCCCTAAAATACCATTCCTCTCTACTTTTTATCCCTTTAACTATTTTTTTACAATACATACTATTGACTGAAATTATTATTATTATTATTATTATTATTATTATTTTGCTTTTTATTTTCTGCCCCCTCCACCAAAACCTACACTTTCCGAAGGCTTTTCTTTTTACTTTCACTTTTGTATCCCTATTCCCTAGAAGAAAGCCTGGTAGAAACAGGTTTCTAAGGAAGATGTTCTTGACATATTAAAAATTTTTTTTAACATTTATTTATTTTTGAGAGAGAGAGACCAAGTACAATCTGGGGAGGGGCAGAAAGTGGGAGAGACACAGAATTCAAAGCAGGCTCCATCCAGGCTCTGAGCTTTCAGCACAGAGCCTGATGTGGGACTCGAAGTCAGTGAACCTCGAGATCATGACCTGAGCCAAAGTTGGCTGTTTAACTAACTGAGCCACCCAGGCGCCCCTGACATATATATATATATATTTTTAATGTAAGTTGAATGAGTCTATTTTGGTACGGTTCTATTTTTTTTAAATTTACCTATTCAAATATAATAATTTCATAGTAAAAAAAAAAAAAGGTCTGGGGGCAGCTAGGTGGCTCAGTCAGTTGAGCGTCAAGCTTCAGCTCAGGTCATGATCTCGTGGTCTATGAGTTTGAGCCCCACATTGGGCTTACTGCTGTCAGCGCAGAGCTCGTTTTGGATCCTCTCTCTCTCTCTCTCTCTGCTGTTTCCCTGCTCACACTCTTGCTCTCAAAAATGAATAAAACATTAAATTTTTTTTAAAAAAGAATTATCTGGAAGCATATACACCAGAATATTAATAGGGGTTACATCCTGGGGAATGGATGGTGGGATTTGGTTTTCTGCTTTCTATCTATTTGTGTAGGTTGAATCTGTAGAAGAAGCAAGCAGGACAACTGGAGCCCTATATGGTATTTTTGGGCAAATCAGGAAAAGTTATCTGCATACTATAAGGTAAACACAGCCCCACTGGCACCAGGAGAGTGGATTTTACCCCTCACTTGTCACCATTTTGAAAACACAACTGTACAACTTTACTTGTTGGCTTGGAGAATAAATTTTTTTTAGGAACAGAAAAATGTTGACTTATATATACTTTACCCTCAATTTCTTTTCTAGCCCACCTTTTACATTAAAAAAATTTTTTTTGACATTATAGAACTAAAGTGAAATGTATCAATAGCCCCTTATTACCTTTTTATGACAAAACAGAAGAAAGCATACTCATGGGCAAGAGCTAAAATAAACAACAAAAAGGTTGTAAAGCTAAGCAGGAAAGTAAATGTTAACATCTGAACATAAAAGGCTATTACAATAATTTAACAAAAAATCACAAGTTGATAATAAAGTAATATAGAAACTTAGAATTTGTAAACTAAAATCTGGAAATTCTGACTCTTCAGAAATTCTACAGATAGATTTTGAGTGGTGAGCAGCAGAAGGGGTACCGGGTGTCCCCTATGGGTCAGGTTAATGTTGGTAGCAGATTTAATTTGAAACTATACTTCAAATATTTGACAGATCTCATTGAATTTTGATAATTTGACTCCTGATTATACAGCCAATTAAATATTTTGGAAAAGGGAGTTCATAGGAACTCAAATGCAGGAGCATCCAATTAGACCCAATTGCTTTTCACCCCTGGTGAGCTGAATCAGGCTCCACTGAATCTAATATAGTCACATAGCACAGGGAAATAAGATTTTGGCATTTCCATTTGGTGCAGCTTGGTCAATCCCAGAGGCAGCCCCTCGAGGTCAGATTTGAGGTACATGGATGGTGCCTCATTGATGGTGTGGGGAAAGAGTTCCTTGTTACCTGGACTACATCTGTCCTGACAACTGCAGATGAACAGAGAGCTGGAGAGCTTGGGCTGATACTGGATAGTCAAGCCTGCCAGGGGGACTGGAGAAAGTCTCCAACAAGACCACAGAATTTCTGGTCCATAAGATCAGCTGTGGATGGTGTCATGGGAACAGTAGGGATGGCCTATTCACTTGAGTTGTCTCCAACCTGCCCTGCCTCCAGGTCCTGAAAAATTATTATTTTTTTTTTTTACTCTCTCATATTTCCTCCATCTTATATACACCTTTGTCAAAGAGACCCACAGTGGTTAGAAGAGATAAATATTTGGGGCGCCTGGGTGGCTCAGTAGGTTGAGCATCTGACTTCGGCTCAGGTCATGATCTCATGGGTTGTGAGTTCGAGCCCCACATCAGGCTCTGTGTTGACAGCTCAGAGCCTGGGTCTGCTTCACATTCCGTGTCCCTCTCTCTCTTTCTCTCTGATCCTCCATTGCTCATGCTCTCTCTCTCTCTCAAGAATAACATTAAAAAATTTTTTTTAAAAAAGAAAAGAAAAGAAAGAGATAAATATTTGCCTAAAACATATGCAGAAGCACCCATTTGGGCCTTAGGCTGAATGGGCGACAACTGTTCCACTGATCAGAGTGGCTGATGATCCTCCTTCAGATTTTCAATGATAACAGCAAACATTTTCTGCATGGCCATTGATGGAAGTAAATGCCAGAAATGTGGGTTCAGGGTGACAGAGAAAAAGGGGACCAGGTGGGAAGGAAAAGGTAGGACTGTAGAGAAGATCCATGGGAGAGTAGAGCAACAGGGCAGGGAGAAATCCCTGGTCAGAGGGGAAAAAGGCGAGGAAGAGAATGGGGAAGGAAGAAGTGAAAAAGATGGGGTCAAGTTCAGCAAGGGGAAGGAGGTGTGGGATGCAATGGCTCTAGCTGCTGTTTTGACTTTTCTGGGTCAATCCTGATCATTTCCAGCCACTATTTATCTCCGTTCACTAGCAACAATTTCTTCTCACTCTAACCCAATTTAAATTATGGGTTCTTTGAGAGCAAGGACCATTTAAAATAAGAAAAGATCACTTAGATACATTTTGCACCTGTGGCTCTCAAAGTGTGGTCCCTAGGCTAACAGCATCAACCTTTCCTGGAAACCAGCTAGAAATCCAAGTTTTCAGTCCCAGCTCAGACCTACTGAATCAGAGACTCTGGGGATGGGGCCTAGTGATCTCTGCTTTGACAAACTGATTCAGACATATGCTAAAGTTTGAGAACAGCTATATTAAACTCTGATTCATTGACTGTCTCACTGTGCTCATTCCTAATACATCAGTCCTCTGGCTCTCCATCACTTCCTGGACAAATGAGATGGTCTCTCTTCTCCATTTCCTTGACATTAGGCATATGATTTGCTTTCATAAAATGTAAATAGAGATGCTGTGTGTTCCTTCCAGGTTTAAGTATTTAAGAGCCAGCATATGATTTTCCACGCTGTCTTTTCTGGCCATGGTGATTGTGGAAGGATATTTTAATATGGACATCCATTTGACTATATGCAGGATTTCTAGAACGTCATATGAAAGGCAGCTTCACTGAAGGTCACCTGCCCCAGGTAAGTGATAAACATACTGTGTGTAAAGCCACTGAGATTTGGGGATTATTTGTTAACACAGCATAAATTGGCCTATCCTGATCACTATGCTTACTCATTATAAATATTATATAATTATAGTGCTTGTATAGTTTCAGGCACTTAGACAATGGGTACTAGTTAAATGAATGAATGGAGAGTGAATTTGACATTCAATCAACAAATGCCTATAATTGTAGGAAGACATCAGTTACATTAGCTCAGTTCAGCCAATTTATTGACTGGGCCTGTGATTTACATGGGGGATAGCAAAGGGGATCACACATCACTGCTAACTTGGAGGATTTCAGTTGGAAGGCAAACTTGGAAAGGCTGATTATTGTTGGGTGTGGAGGACCAAAGAATTTTATTTCACCTTGTAGACATTGGTAGGGGCAAGAGTGTTGGTAGATTTTGAGGAGGGGAGCATTATTATTAAAGTGTCATTTTAGGAAAATTAATCTGTTGATGGTAGAGGAAGGCCAGTTGCGAGGCTGTTTCATTAATTGAGGGATGAGAAGATTAGGTTTGGCCTAGGCTGAAATGCTGAGAATTGGAAAAAGGCATAGCAAGGAATAAGAGAGATTAGAAAATAAAAACAGGCTATTGTGTATGCCAAGGGCAGGAAGGTGTGGAAGAGGAATGATTTAAAAAGGACTCTGAGGTCCCACGTCTGTGATGCCACTCGTAGAGGTTAGAGGAAGTAGAAGAGAAGATCCTTTTGTTGTGGGTTGAGGTTGAGGGGTGATAGCTCATTCATGGAGGAATGTCCTTAAGGGCAGTCTGTGAAGTAGGATTGGATGGAGCTTGGCAGAGAAGTCACTTTGAACTAGAAGGTTCTAGTGTAGTGCTCATAATGACTAGATGGGGCATCTAAAGGAGAACTTGCAGACAGAGGGTGGCACAAAACTTTGGGAGAAATCCACATTTAGAAACAGGGGAATGAAGAGGAGTCAGCAAGGAGACGAGGGAATAATCAGAAAGATGGGATTAGTAGAGGTAATTTTTATTGAGCATTTAATATGTACTGAGAACTTTACGTGTATTTTCTTATTTAATCCTCACAGCCTCACCTAGAAGGAAGAGTTATTGGACTTTACAGATGAGCAAACAGAGGCTGAGAGAAATGCAAGAATTTCCCCCAAAGGGAAAAGAGCCACAAAAAGCTACAAAATGGTGATGTCAGATCTCCCTGACAACAAAATCATGTTCTTCACCATTGTGAAGACTCAGATGATCTAAGTTTTACACCAATAGATGCAGGGTAGCTTGTTATTGAGGAAGGGCTGGCCAGATGCTAAAGAGTTCAAGAGGAATGATGTTCGAGAAAAGTCCACTGATTTGATGAACAGATTTCTGAGCAGAATGGTGGACAGGAGCTTTGCAGCAGGAGGTAAAGGCCTGAGTGGGTGGCACTGATAGGACAGTAACTTGTGGGACAACCAATCATGAAATGTTTGGTGAAAGGAACAAGAGAAAGGAGTAGATCCCACAGGGATCACAGGGCTATGTTAACAGGTATATTTATTTCCAGGACAGAGAGACCACTTACAGACAAAATTAAAGGATCCGGTAGAGCCAGGGGATGAAAAGGCCACAAGGAAGGCACCAATCGAGTTGGTAATTTTTGGAGGAGGATGGAGAGCCTGGATCTAAAGTCTAGGAGCTGAAGGCCCAACTCTAAACAGGAGAAGGACCACTGCTTACTTCCAGACCACAGAGAAAGATTAGCCGAATTTAGGTACCCTTCAATTTATTTCAATTTACTGAAGTTTCCTTTATTACATCGATACCAAATAAAGCCCATTTCTAAGTTAGATTAACTCAATTAAATTTTCTAGTTGTCCACATATCTGACAGTTTGTGAGAAGGTGAGGATTGTTCCTTACACTTATAAATAAAATTGGATTTCTAAAACAAAATTACTATGTTTTCCAAGTTATGCTCCTGGGTCCTTAGTACTTTATTTTAGGAAACAACTATTCTTTACCTGCTGAGCCCGGTTTCACTCCCAGTGCCTGGTTTGCATTCTGACTTCAAAAAATGCCATTTAATAAAGTACTCTTATTTTGGATACATCACATGCAGCTGTTTTTAAAAACATTCTTTATTAAAAACATCTTTGCATCTTAAGTTTGTTTTGGCAGCTTTATGTCATAATATAGAGATTTGAGTTATTTTTGTAATAACTCATTGGTTTCTTATATAAGTTGCAAGACATGTCTAGGAGTCTGTCATAGCCATCTAAATCAATTTTTTTTCCAAGCAAATAATCAGAAGGGCTTTAGGATTAATTACACACTTAAATATCTAGTCACTCCCCAAAAAGTCCGTGAAGTGAAATGTCTCGAAATCGTCCCCTAGGTGTTCTAACAAAAGCCAGCCTTGAGGAATGTCCTTGGCTTTGTCAGGATTTAAGGAGCATAAAGATTGCTGAGAAATTCTTACGAAATTTAAGAAAGAACAGGAACATTATGCTATAAAACGTAGGAAAGGAACTCAATATTCTCGTCAGAAGCAAGTTTTCTCATATGGAAAAAGAAATGTAATTTCATTTGCATGACTTTCTGTGGGCTCTGGTGTATTTTTGCTGCTTTTGTTCATCTATTTGCTTGGAAGGTTTTGGCTGTTGGGGCCTTGGACTAAGGCCTGAAGAACTGGGAGCTCCATTGCCCTGGACTTGCCAAAGGGTATAAGGAAATTGCATCTTTTTATATTTGTGTTTCCTGGGACAAAGGGGATTATAGCACTTATTTCTTAGAACCTGTTTGAAAGTTTTTATATAAAAAACTGAACGATACAGTAGTCCCCCTTATCTGCAGGGGAAACATTCCAAAACCCCCAGTGGGTGCCTGAACTTTATGTATACTATGTTTTTTCGTATGCACACCTATGATAAATTTATAAATTAGGCACAGTAAGAGATTAACAACAATAGCTAGTAATAAAATAGAACAATTAAGGGGCGTTTGGGTGGCTCAGTAGGTTGAGTGTCTGACTTCCACTCAGGTCATGATCTCGCATTTCATGGGTTTGAGCCCCAGGTCGGGCTCTGTGCCAACAACTCATAGCGTGGAGCCTGCTTTGGATTCTGTGTATCCCTCTCTTTCTGCCCCTCCCCTGCTCACGTTCTGTCTGTCTGTCTCTCTCTCTCTCAAAAATAAACATTTAAAAAATAGAACAATTATGACAATGTACTATAATAAAAGTTAAGTGAATGTGGTCTTTCTCTCTCAAAATATCTTACTGTTCTGTACTCACCTCTCTTCTTGTGATGCTGTGAGATAACAAAATGCCTCTGTGATATGAAATGAGATGAATGACGTAGGCAGCGTGCTGTAGCATTGGAGGACACGTCAGAAGGAAGGTTATCTGCTTCCAGAGCTCAGAAAGTGAAACCGTGGGTTAGCAGGGACTGCCAGTGCTTTAAATTTTAGAGAGCAGCTGGAGAGCATCAGAGTGGGGCTGGGGGCAGCTTGCCCAGCTGGACTTCTTTGGGTCTCTGTAGGGCTCACCCTGCTGTTTGTCATTACTGGCTGGCTCCACCTGTGGCTCCCAGAGCACTATTTCTCTATGGGCCCTGACCTTTCCTCCTCCAATCTCTTTGCTGACACCCCACCCTTGACCTAGCCCTAAAATGCAGGTATTTTCCAAAGTTCTACTTCCACTCTCTTCTCTTCTTGGCGTTACCCATGGAGTAGTCTTTTTCACTTGGAAGGTTCCAATCATATTTTCCAAATATCAATCAGACATCTGTTCCTGGATGCTAGATACCTCAAACTCAACACCTCCAAAATTTAGCATGTCTTTCAGCCCTCAACCAAATGCTTTCCTTCCCAGACTCCTTATGTTGGTTAACAGCATCAACTTTTCCTTATCTATAAAGTTAGAAATGCTTTCACCTCCTTTGCACCTTTTCGCCTCCAATCAACAATGAGCTTTTGCAAATGCCATCTCAAATGACTTCATCTCCACTTCCCACATCTGATAAGTAGCCATCTTATGTCTCTACCATCTCTAAATTGTCTCCAACCCTCTCAACCTTTTCCATTCTACCTCCTATTGACCTTGTTCTGACCTCATTACCCATCGCATCAACCAGCTAATTAGCCTCCTTGCCTTCTTTCCTCTTCATTCCACCCTGTATTTGGCTGCCAGAGTTGTTTTGCAAAAAAAATGCAAATGTAATAATAATGATCATTTGTTGATAAAGAGATGGCTCCTGCAGCATAGTCTGACCGTAGGCTTACTCTTTAACTACACTCCTCCTGTCCCCAAAAAGAATTCAGATGTGATGTATTTTGTTCTTCAAGCATATCATACACTCCCACAGCCCCACGTTCGTTTCTCCTCCTTTAATGACCTTCCTACCTTTTCTACTTGTTCAAATTACACCAATACCTCAAACTCCAGCTTCATTAGAGACATGATACAGGATGTATAGAACATAGTAGGACTCTAATTAACATTTTTAGGGCTGAATTAAGTGAAAAAGAAAGTACAAAACCTCATGGCACAGATAGAAGATGGGGGATCACTTAGCTGAGAAATAGAACTGAATTTAACTTCCATGTGAGTCAGGTTTACTGTCCATGACCCTCCTCCTTCCCCCAGGTTCCTGCAATGTTGTACCCTGCCTTGAGCAGTCCCTTCCCTAGATCCCTACTTAAAGAGAATTTCCTTTAAAAAAACAAAACAAAACTAAAAGCAATACTGCAATGAACCTATTTCATGAACTTTTTCAGGTGTATTTGTAGTAAGTTCCTAGCACTGAAAGGACCATCGATTAAATGGTTTCATACATGTTGACAAATTATGGCAACTATT
Source organism: Acinonyx jubatus (assembly GCF_027475565.1). NCBI lineage: Eukaryota > Metazoa > Chordata > Mammalia > Carnivora > Felidae > Acinonyx > Acinonyx jubatus. The sequence continues at coordinate 105,942,273 of NC_069384.1, read as the reverse complement.
CTCATACCAAAGGTGTATGAAGATGTCTGGTTTCCATGGCCCTAGCAAAAGTATTATCAAGCTTAGATTTTTGCCAATTTCATAGATTTAAAAAATGTTATTTTGGTTCACTAGAATTAAGGATTTTTCTGTATGTCTTTCAGAAGGAAATATCAATGGCCCGGGGCAAGACTATGATAATTTTGCATATACACACAAAAAAGGAAGGAGGTATTCCTGAAAGACTGCTGTTGTACTGTTTGAGAGCATTAAAACAGAAGAGCATTGCATTGGTTTCTTCTAATAACTGTGAAATTCATAGGAAGTGGATTATTTTAAAATGTGAATTTACTTATAATATGCTTTTAGAAAATGTAACGTAACCCCATTCTGTCAAAAAATGTGGGAAATTATCTTTAATTCAAAGATTTGTAAATATTTACTCAGTTTTTTACATCCATTTGTGCTTGTAAACTTGCTTAGCTACAGTGTTACTGTTATGTGGGGCACCTGGGTGGCTCAGTCAGCTAAGCGTCTAACTTCTGAATTTGGCTCAGGCCATGATTTCATGGTTTGTGAGTTTGAGCCCTGCATCAGGCTTTACACTGACAGTGTGGAGCCTGCTTGGGAGTCTCTCCCCGCAAACCCCCTACCTCAAAATAAACAAATAAAACTTAAAAAACATATTAAAGTGTTACTGTTATGAAAATTAGTAATAAAATCCCTTGATTTTTCCATTTCCTCTTAAGTGTAGTTATGTACAAATGGAATACTCATTTAAGCCTACAAGTAATGAAATGATCACTGTTGCAAAAAATGTTATTTTGGCTTACATTTCCTTAATTATTAATGAGGTTGAACATCTTTTCATATATGCATTAGCTATTTGTATCTCTTTTTCTGCCTTCCTTGTTCATGTCTTTAATGTTCTCTGGGGTTGGTCATCTTTTTCTTAACTGATTATATCTGTTCCTTATAAATTAAGAAAATTAGCCCTACAATATGGGTTATAGATGATACTCCAAATTTACCAATTTCCTTTCAGTTATTGCTCATTATTTTTTATTGTACAGAAATAAAAAATGTTGTAGTCAAATGTATCAATCTTCTTTATATTTCTAAGTTTTGTGTCATTCTTAGAAAAGTCTTCCCCATTCTACTATTAGAAATAAATATACCCCATTTTCTTCAAGTGTTATCACAGTTTCTTTTGCAGAGTTTAAATCTTCGATCTTTATGAAATTTATTTTGGTCTAAAAAGCAAGATGGAGATTTTCCTTAATTATTTTCCAAATGGTTCCTAGTTATACCAAGTCTATTAGTTGAATAATCTTTTCCTCACTGGCCTGAAGTGGAGCTTTTACATTAAATTCTGGTGTATGGTTAGGTGTATTTCCGAACTCTATACAGTTTAATTAGAGACAATGTTTGGTTTCCTAAGCACCAGTTTAGGAGGTCTGGCATTAGATCAGTGTTACTCTGGATCCAGATCTTTCAACAGGTGTAAATACCACAGTCAAAAAACTCAGGTGTGCAAAGATGTACCTTTATTTCTCTACAACTGAATCTTAGTTTAGCTCTTGAGCTTGCCTGTCCACTCCGTGGTAGAACACTGGATTCAGTCAATTCAAGGTATCTCTGTCTCCCATAGGTGATCTAAGCTCTGGGAGTCGGGATGACAACAGTTTCTCTTTCATCCTGGCTTTGTTGAAGGGAGTGAATCTATTTGATAGCCATCTTCTACTTTGCCCATCTTCTGCTGGTATCTGCAAGCTATAACTCAATCTGCCTGGTCCTTATCACTGTGCACTGGCAGCTGTTTATGACCCCATCAATGGGTCTTCATTGGCTCTGTGTCTCAGGACTACTCCCCGAAAAGGGAGGCAGAAGTTTCTTGTGTTCTCAGGTTCTCCTAAAAATCCATCTGGGATTTCTCTTAGAGGCCCTGGCTCCAGCTCCATGGATTGGAACCTGGGATGTGCAGGATATGCAGGCCCCTTTCTCAGTAATTCATATCAATTATTCACTCTCTTTCTCTCTTTTCCCAAGTATCTTCTTTCCTCCAACCTGTGAGATTTTCCACTGGTCTTTGGAGGGTGGGGGCAGTGGCTGCCGTGGGAGGAGGAAGGTGGTTTATTCATCACCCTGCAATCTCTCCAACTCTATTGTTTATAGAACAAACTTTGACTATAGCATAAACTTTTTGTTCAGACCATTAGATCCTGATATTCAAAGCCAAGCTTTTGGAACCGAAACAATCTTTTGTCACTGAAAAGCCTAATTCATACAATTAAAAATATTTTGGATTTTAATAAGATCATTTCCATTATGAATTTTAAGAGCCTATTTTGGAACTCCTGGACAAAAATTTGATCCTTTGTTCTTGCTGAATCATAAAGAATAACGGGCATGAAGAAACCCTGGGAAAGGATGCTTGGGAGGAGCCATTGTTAGTATCCCAGAGAGTTACCTGCAACATGGAATCCTTGATCCAGCATCTAGACTGCTGTTTCCACCCTCATGATCACACTCCACTGGTTAAGGGATCTATTTCAATTGACTCCTTTCTGCTCCTCTCAGTTACTTTTCTCTGCTCTTGCTTAGTCCTTACAGTTTTCCAAACTGGGATTCTGCCTGGCTTCCCTCACCACCAATCCTCCCAAGGAGCAGAGTCTCAGAATCTATTCTCTTTGGCTGGGCCATCATTTTGATGGGCAGAGGTAGATCACCACGAACAAAGCATCATAATGTTGCCCCGTCAAATCCAGAGTAGCTTAAAGTCCTTATGGACTATTGCTTTGACGTATTCTGTAGTCAGTGACTCTCTTTATGACATTACTTCTTTCCTCCCATTTCATCTCCTACCCCTGAATATTTTTCAGGTCTGACTCTGCGTATTTAATCCTCATAGGGATCTTACATCCTTCATACCAGTAAGTAGCCACTGTCACAGGTTTTTGGGGATTTTGTTTTTGTTTTTGTGCCATGAATGGCTGCTCTTATTCTCTAAAACTGTGTAAATGGGACTTTTAAAAACCATTCTTCTCTGACCACTTGTTTATGCTTGTCCTCTTGTTTGCCATTTCGTAAAAGGCCTTTAACACAGAACTTTTGATTTTGAAATAACAATTAGGGAAGAAAACACTTCATGTGAGGGCTGGAGATTATAGGGAAATGGCCCAGTCTTTTTCCTCAGACCAGTGTACATTGCTAAATGATCAAGTTCAACAGGGCACATTTTCTCCAAACTAACAATATTCTCTTTCCCAAATCCTGTCTCATGAGATCTACTAGAAAAATTCTGTCTTTTTTGGTGAGTCTAGGTTTTAAACATTTTTTTCCTTTTTCTTTCCAGCTCAGGTACTTCCTTGACTCAAAACAAAACAACATGGAGTGGAATCTTTACATTGAAAGAACATGGAACTTGCTTGAGACCTGGGATCACTTCAAATGGCTATTTTTCTGTTCCCAATTAAAATTCCCAGAATGTTCCCACAGGATGCTCTCCACATTCATCAACTTTTTCAGTAATCCAGGACCCCTGAGAGCCTGATAAAGTAAAGGGATTAGGCAGGAGCTTCTCAGATATGAGGAAGATATATGTCTCTTTGTTATCTGGATAGTGTCCCTTTCCTAATCACAAAGCAGTTGATTTCTGACTTGGAGAAAGAATTGTGGTCATTACTCATTGATGACTTTGGTGGGAGAAAACAACAGCTTTGTAGACTCCTGGTTCTGTCATCATAACAGACTATGTACCTTGAAAAACCTCTAAATACAAAACACCTAGAAATGATGGATCAGATGTAACAGAGAGCTTTTAAAGTTTCAAGCTCCCAAGAAAAAGGAGAAACTTCCAGACACTTAAAAAAAAAATGGTGAGGTGCTAACTTTAGCCCCAACCTTGCTTTGGGGACATTTGGTAATCTTGGTAATCAAGAGGTTTGGATTTCTGACACATGAGGACAAAAGGCAAGGCCTTGAGCCATGGTGGGAAGGTAGAATTGAGGCTCTGCATAAGTGCTAGACCCCCAAAGGCCTATACCACCAGAAAAAAGACGTCCAGGCAAAATGAAATAAGAAAAATTATCTGCTTTATCTGGGCTCTGGGTAGAAAAAAAGAATTCAAATGTGCATAGACATGGTTTTGAGGTTTGAATTTATACACCCTGAGTGGTCAGAAACCCTGAGTTAAGATATTAACTTGAAGAGGTTCTTAGCATCTCTGCCAATTGGTAGAATTTGAAAGTGAAAAAAAATCCCTTGTGGCAGCCATACATGCTCACCAAGGGCCCCCTGTCCTGCTCTCCCTCAAGACTCCGCTCTAAGGTTATTCTGGTCACCTCTCACCCTGAGGCAGCCCCATGAAGGCTGAAACGTGGTGATCCCATGTTGTGGATAGAGAGGAAGGGGAGGCGTGCACATGGGCTTCTCATCCCAAGCTCAAGTATAGAAGCACCTTTACCCTCAAAAAGGGCCAGATCCCAGGCTTCCCTTTTCTCAACAAAGAAATCTTTCAGGTCCCCAGGGAATCCAGGTTAGATCAGAGTCCCAGTGCTCAGAGTGGTAGCCAGTCACTGTGCTGGGCACCAGCATTGTCAAAGTAATGGTTTGGTCTTTCTACTGTTCCCCTCTCCCTGCCTACCAGGAACAAAGCTTCCAGGATCGAGGGACCTTTAGGAACTCCTGCCTGTTGCTCAGATTGAGTCCTTCCTGTGGCAGGCTCCAAGTTTCACTCTTCATGTCCAGTTCCAGGATGGGGTGGAAGACAGTTAATTAAATATATATATATATATATATATATATATATATATATATATATATATATATGTGTGTGTGTGTGTGTACATATACACACACACCTATACACACACACCTATATATATAATCAAGATAACAGCATGAATCTCTCAGATAAACTTTACAACATGGATTTACAAACCACAAGGAAATAACTTACTAAGACTGAGAGTTAATAGAAACAAAAAAAACAATGTGATTAGAGGCCCTAAAAAATCAGAAAGTGAAAATAATGAGTATAAGATATTTTATTTTAAATAATTAAAGCAGCAAAATATGGAGTAAACAACAAGAGAAAGGAAGAAGATACTATTTAAAAATACCTAGAAGACTCAAAAAAGAAATGAAAGAGAAATCCTGGAAATGAAAATATAATCATTGAAATGAAAGCTTGGTATGTGTGATAAGCAACAGGGTAGACACAGTTGGAGAAAGAATGAGTGAACCAGGAGATATCCAAATAACTTATGTATAATATAGCACAATGATATGGGGGAAAAAAGAAAAGAAAAATTAAAACATAAGGAACATAACATTTGTAGGTCAAACATACATTTAGAAGGTATTCCGTTCCATTCCTAGGTGTTTTACCCAAAAGGCATAAAAACACGTTACCAAAAAAAAAATGTGTACAAGAATGTTCATGGCAATTTTACTTACAATAGCCCAGGTACAGCTCAAATGCATATCTGCTGGATAACGGATAGACAAATTTTGGTATACTGATACAATAGAATTGTATTCATCAATAACAAGCAATGGACTACTGACACACATAGCCACATAGATGAATCTCAAAAACGTGTTGACAGAAAGAAACCAGGCACAAAAGACCACACGCTATATGATCCTATTTGTTTGAAGTTATAGAAAACACTAATCTAATCTATGGTGGTTTCCTCTGCAGAGAAGCATGAGGAAATTTCTGGAATGAGAGTGATATTCTATCTATTGTATTGGGTGTTGATAACATGGGCTTATACAATTGTCAAAGCTCATGAACTCAACATTTACAATATGTACATTTTATTGCATGTAATTTATATCTCAATAAAAAATTACAAATTTAAAGGTGAAAAAAGGAGAGAAACCAGGTAGGATACATGTCTGGAAAATGTGAATGTTTTTCAAAAATTAATGTGAAAAGACAACTTAATAGAAGAAGGTGCAAAAAAATATATAGAAAGGATTTTCAAACAAGAGAAGATCTGTAGAGACAATACACAGAAAATGTATAATCTCACCAATAGTAGGAGAAATACAAGTTAAAACAACACTTTGACACCTATTAGATTTAAAAAGATTTAAGCCTGAAGCAGTTCCAAATGCTGGTAACTATGTGAACAATGGGCATTCTCATACACTGCAAGTAAGAATTTAGATACAATTAAAAAAAAATTTTTTTTATGTTTATTTATTTTTGAGACAGAGAGAGACAGAGCATTAGTGGGGGAGGGGCAGAGAGAGAGGGAGACACAGAATCAGAAGCAGGCTCCAGGCTCTGAGCTGTCAGCACAGAGCTGGATTCGGGGCTCGAACTCACAAACCATGAAATCATGATCTGAGCTGAAGTCGGTCGCTCAACTGACTGAGCCACCCAGGCGCCCCAGATGCAATTTTTTTGAAGACAATTAGGAAATACTTAGCAAAGATAAATTACAACCCAGAAATTCAATTCTTGGCTATATCCTACATTATCAGTTCTTAAACATTCTGGTCCCAGGACACTTTATACCTTTAAAAATTATTTCTTTCATTGTTTTGTAATTGGTTATTATTTTTTTTAAATTTAAATCCAAGTTAGTTAACATATAGTGTAATAATGGCTTCAAGAGTAGAATTTAGTGCTTCATCACTTACATGCAATACCCAGTGCTCATCCCAACAAGTGCCCTCCTTAATGTACATCACCCGTTTAGTCCATCGCCTCACCCCTCCAGCAACCCTCAGTTTATTCTCTGTACTTAAGAGTCTCTTATGATTTGCCTCCTTCTCTGTTTTTATCTTATTTTTTCTTTCCTTCCCCTATGTTCATCTGTTTTGTTTCTTAAATTCCACATATGAGTGAAATGATACGATATTTATCTTTCTTTGACTCTTATTTTGCTTAGCCTGATACATTCCAGTTCCATTCACATTGCTGCAAATGGCAAGATTTCATTCTTTTTGATGGCCGAGTAATATTCCATTGTGTGTGTGTGTGTGTGTGTGTGTGTGTGTGTGTGTATACATATATGTGTGTGTGTATGCATATGTGTGTGTGTGTGTGTATACACACACACACCACATCTTCTTTATCCATTCATCAGTTGATGGACATTGGGGCTCTTTCCATAATTTGGTTATTGTTGATAGTGCTGCTATAAACATTGGGGTGCATGTGCTCCTTAGAATCAGTATTTTTGTATCCTTTGGATAAATACCTAGTTGTGCAATTGCTGGGTCATAGGGTAGTTCTATTTTTAATGTTTTGAGGAACCTCCACACTATTTTCCAGAGTGGCTTTCCTAGTTTGCATTCCCACCAGCGGTGCAAAAGTGTTCCCCTTTCTTTGCAACCTCACCAATATCTGTTGTTGCCTGAGTTGTTAATGTTAGCCATCCTGACCGGTGTGAGGTGGTATCTCATTGTGGTTTTGATTTGTATTTCCCCGATGATGAGTGATGTTGAGCATCTTTTCATGTGTCTGCTATAAACTTTTAAAAATTATTGAGGATACCAAAGAGGTTTTGTTTATGTGAGTTCTATCTATTGATATTTACTATATTAGAAAATAAATTTGAGAAATGAAAACTTTTATTATTCATTTAAAAAGCAATATAAGCCTATTGCATGTTAACACAAATAACATACTCTTATAAAATAATTATATTTTCCCAAACAAAACCTTTAGTGAGAAAATTGGCATTATTTTATATTTCTGCAAATACCTTTATGGCTAGCTTAACAGAAGACAGCTAGAGTGTATTTCTGCATTCAGTCTTCTGTGGTGTATTGCTTTGATTGAAGTATGTGAAGAAAATAGACTCACACAGATATGGAATCAAAGAAGCGAGGAGTATTTCAATAGTCTTTTCTATCTTTCTTTGATACTATACCTAAAACTCAACAAATAGTAGTTTCTTAAAGGTTCCTTGAAAACTGGACTTTAAAAATCATGTCAATGAACTTTTCATACTCTGTTGAATTAAAATATATGATCTATCTTTCACTTTGAATGGATTTTTTTTTTTTACTCATGCATCATTTTGCAACATTTTGCAGTGGAAACTGAGAAAATATTTTACTGAATTACACAGATTTTCTAAATGTTGATATATTTAATTACATTATACAATATCAGAAAATCACCACGCACGCATCTCATCAGAGAAATGCTGAACTACTGGGAAGCCCTCAAACTCACATTTGGATTCATGTTTTCAAAAACTCTAATTTTTGCTTGAAAGCTCATGTCATTATTTTTTTTTGAGAAAATATCTGCCAAATACCAGAGACTGAAATAATCATGGTTTGTCTGCCAGGCATTCTTTCAAAATAAAGATGATGTTCCATGAAAAAAAGTGGGAGTTCATCTTGTAACTCAAACAATTGCATGATATCTCTTGAGACACTGTTGTCCTCTGGAATACAACAGGAGTGATTTGTGCTTACTCCCCACTTTGACATACAGAATATTAAATAGATGAGTATGCAAGAGTTGAGTTTTAATGAAATTACTATTGTTAAGTGATTTATTAAAATCCCCAGCGTGCAGTGGGCAAGAATACAATGACTACTGGTACAGCTTGGTGCCATTGTCTTGATTTGTAGCGGCTTTGCCAACCATAGCTTTTATATCATCGGTGCAAATGTCCACACGATGAAAACGGTACATGTGTCTTTGTATTATTAGGAAAATGACTGACCTCATGGATTGCCTGAAGGGGTTTGGGCCCACCAGGGGTCTGTGGATCACAGTTTGACAGTCACTGGCCAGAGAAATATTTGACTTTACACACAAAGAACCAATATTTTCATGTATTTTTTTTGTTATTGCAAAGACCAGAGACAAACACCACCCAGAAAAATGAATAGAGAAGTGGAATGGTATGACAGGGAATCATCTACAGCACTGAAAATCAACTAGAAATATGTCAAGATAGATAAGTCTCACAAACATGAAACTTAAAAATAGAGCAAGATTCATGAAATATGAAACTCTTTATGTAAAGTCTAACTATGTATAAAACAATGCTATGTATTTTTTAGAAATGTTCTATATATAAAAAAATGTTATATATATAACAAATATATATATATAACATTTGTTTTTATATATATAACAAATATATATAAATATATATAACAAATATATTTATATATATAAACATATATATGTTTATATATGTATAAAACAAATGTTATATGTATATATAACATATATATTACATATGTGTGTGTGTGTGTGTGTGTGTGTGTGTGTGTATAAAACATAATATAGTAAACTTGTATAGAAATGCATTGGAAGGGTGCCTGGGTGGCTCAGTCAGTTAAGCATCTGACTTTGGCTCAGGTCATGATCTCACAATTTGTGAGTTCGAGCCCTGCATCTGTCTCTGTGCCAACGGCTCAGAGCTTGGAGCCTGTTTCAGATTCTGTGTCTCCCTCTTGCTCTCTGTCCCTCTCCCCCCTCACGCTCTCTCTCTTTCTGTTAAAAATAATAAAATAAACATTAAAAAAAAAAAGAAATGCATTGGAATGATCATTACCAAATTCAAGATGGTCATTACCTGTAAGGTAGGGTAGGAACTGCATTTCGGGCGGAATCTCAGAGGGCTTCCAATGCGTTTTCAATGCTTGTTTTCCTGAAGCTGAGTGGTGGGTATGAAGAGTTTATTGTATTATTTTTATAGCTCTTTTCATTTGGAAGAATTTCATAATAAATAGTAGCCTATCTACAATCATATTCTTTTTTCTATATTTTAGTTAATATATACAGTGCAATATTGGTTTCAGAAGTAGAATTCAGGGATTCATCACTTACATATAACACCCAGTGCTCATCACAAGTGCCCTTCTTAATACCCATCATACCCATTATGTTCTTTCAAATAATTGCTGTGGTGTTAAGCAGTCTTATAGGTGAGTTACTATTGAAACTTTAACAAGCAGATACGATATCAGGGGTAAACTTCACAGTAACGGTGTAATTCTCTGTAATAACACCCTCCCCACAAAATATTCAGGTTTGCTTGTTGTCCTGAGAGATAATGACTAGCCAAACTCATTATTTAGATAGTTTAAGATTACCCTCAAGGCATCCATTCTTGTCCACAGAAAGCATCTCTTAACCTCTGCTTTTGGTTACAGGTATAAGCCTAATGTGTCTGCTCCCACTGTGTTCTAGAACATCAATTTAGCCTCTCCGCAGGTGAGCTCTGTGTACATCTGCTATTTGAATTCCATCATCAGGGGGCCCCTTTGGCCTCTTGAACTTTGTTCTGTTACCATCAGAAAAACTTCAGCGCCTCTGAACTTTGACCCACCAATGCCCCTCCCCCCCACAGCCTGTGTTTTCTGGTGGTTTGAAACAAACCGGCTGAGCTTAGTTAGTGGTGGCAGAGAACAAAACAAACAAAATTTTCATAGCGACTTTTTCATTTTGGGGGACAACGTCACGTTTTTCTCAGGGGCTGCTTTTTAAAACAACAAAGACAAACCTTTGCAGCTTTTTGCTTATTTGAAGCAGATATCCTTAATATGGAAATACTGTATAAGTAAATAATAGAGAATCCTCACTCCACTTGGATGGGCCTTGTAGAAGTTTGCTTGGAAGTTGTACAGTCTGTCTGTTCCTCTTTTCTAAAATGTATTCCTGCCTTAATTATGGCTTACAGATGCTGTGTGTCTGAGTTACACAGTTTTGAGCCTACACCCAAATTATTTTTATTTGTTCCATATACTAGTGCTGTGTTATTCGTTTTCACTGCAGAATGTTATTTTTTTTAAATTGCAACAATCAATTAGCTAATATGCTTTAAAGAAAAATTCCTTGTTATCCATTTTATCTCCTGTAGACCATTTTGCCCTTCCAGTCACCCCGACCCCCTCATTCACACTAGACAGGAGGCATCCGTTGCCTCAAAAAAGGGAAGCTGGAAAGAAGTTAGAGAGAAGTAACAGTGAACTGTTAGCTTTTGAATTTCAGAATAGATTTCTAAGACTCACAGCTGAGATAATACTTTGAGAAAATAGGATTTTGTCTCAGAAGGCAAGATTTTGAGGTTAAAAACATTCATGAACCTGAAAGACCAGAATATGAACCTTGTGGCATAAATAATACATGAGGGCATACTGTAGAGAATGGGGACTAGGAAAAACCTGAATAAACGGAGAATCCTCTGAGTTGACAAAATTTCCCCTGAATGGACTAAGATTACATTTTTGCCACCAGGTGAAATGGGATCCAGGGCTCAATTCACAAATTAAGCTCAAATGCAAAGCAGCAAAGAGAGTTATGTTATTTACATGTTTAAATTCATAAGTTGGTGTTTGTATCCTACACATCCTAAGCATGCTATTGTCCTTATCAGGGAGATATTGAGGCCACTGTTGATATATTACAGTGTTCGCTTTGTGAGGCCCATTGGGAAAAAATTCTTGGGTATAAGTATTGGGAATATTTTCTTCCTCTGGGCAACTAGTTTATATTTAGTCTGGGAAACTGTGACTTAGGAATCTGACTGAATGTCTCTCTTAATTTTGTCTGCATGGAAGCACAGAGTCAGATCTGAACCTTACCTACATTTTGCTAGTGAGTAGGACCTCATGGCTTAGATTTCATCTATTTCCCTCATCCTGGTGACTCTTCTTCCTGTCTTGTATTCCTTTTGCCCTATGCCTTTACTTACTTTCATTCTGATTGGACTTTCTGGGACGCAGACTCCATACAGAATTTAAGGTGCAGAATGTTTATTAAGGAGTACCCTTGCAATCAACACCTATGGAAGGGTGTGAAGAGGAATCAAGATTGAGGAAAGGAAGAAGTCCAGCTTTGATGCAGTCCCAAAGATAGCTTCAGCTGACCTCAAAGGGAGCTCTGGAGCTAGAATGACCCCTCAAGTTTGTCCTAAGTTGGGCATGAATGGCCAGGTCTTTATATTTCTCCAATAACCATTTGTTAGATGTCAGATGCTCCAGGAAGAGTTGTGACATTGGCCATGCTAAGGCAATCCTTGAAGGAAATGACAGCTTAAGGGTGTTTACCAAAAGCACTCCTTGCAGCTGGAACAACAAATTCTTCATTGGAGGGGGGCTTGGTGATACACCAGTGCTATAGACTGAATGTTTGTGTCTCTGCAAATTCACATGCTGAAACCTAGTCTCCAATGTGATGGTATGTGGAGGTGAGGCCTTTGGGAAGTGATTAGGTAATGAGGGCAGAGCCTTCACGAATTGGATTAGTATCTTTACAAAAGAGACCCCAGAGACCTCCTTCATCCCGTGTATCATGTAAGGACACAGCAAGAAGACAGCCATCTATGAAACAGGCAGCAGGCTCTCACCAGACAAGGAATTTGCTGGCACCTTAATTTTGGATTTCCCAGCCTCCAGAACTATGAGAAATAAATTTCTGTTCTTTGTAAGCCCCCCATTCTGGAGTAATTTGTTATAGTAATTTGTTAAAGTACATATTTTAAGAGAACAATAAGTAATTTTTGGAACAAGGGCACAGATAAAATAAATAGCTAAAAATAAGTGACCGTTGTTCTCTTCCGGGCCCATTTATGTTGTCTCTTAACTTTGATCCTAATCTTTGCATATGCTAGTCCCTAGACTAGAATGCCCTTTCCCTTTGAGAAAGTATGAAAGTGTGAAAGAAGAAAAGTGGATTCCTTCTTCAAGGCCCAGAATAGTATCACCTCTTCAGTGGAGGGTTTGCTGACTGCCTGCAGGCAGGGTCATCTGCTTCCTGCTCTGTTTCTGCCATGCCCCCCACATCGCAGTGTTGTGATGCATTCTCTACTGACAAGGCTTCCCCTCAAATCTGATCCCCTTTGGGTGTTCTCTTTATCACAAACAGTGCTGCCACCCACCCACCGGTGCCAGAATCCTGAGGGGGAGTTCCCAAACCTCACCATGTCCTACAGTGTTTTTTCTAAATTATCTCTCTTGGCCCTCCATTTCTCTCCATTTCTGGTGCCACTCTCTTCTTTCAAACTCTCATTATACCTCTTGCCTGTACTATCTGAATAGCCTCCTATCTTTTTCTCAGATTCTACTCTTGCTTTCCCAACAGTCCATTCTCGACACAGCAGCTAGAGTGCTCTTATAAAAATGAAATAGATAAAGAGGATTAAGAGGTATTAACTCCCAGTTATAAAATAAACAACTCACAGAGATGAAAATTACAGCATAGGGAATACAGTCAATAATATGAAAATAACATTGTATGGCAACAGACGGCATGACTACACTTACTGTGGTAAACACGGGGTAATGGAAAGATCTGTTGAAATCACTAAGTTGTAAACCCAAAACTAGTATAACATTGCATGTCAATTATACTCCAACAACAACAACAATAACAAAAACAACAACGACAATGACGACAGCAAATGCTGATCTAGTTGTGGAACACTGTTTTAAGCCTGTCAGTAGCTCTCGCTCTGGGCTCGTGTGACTTGCCCACCTCCTCAGCCTCACACCCTCATCAGTTTTCCTTTCCCCACTGTTGGTTTCTGGCCACATTTTGGCCTGTTTTGATTCTTCTAATGGGCTGTGCACCTTTTCTCTCCAGGACCTTCTCTCACTGTGTGCTTTTTTTGTCTGCTTTTCCTCCATCTCTCCCACAGATTAGGAAGTCTTATTCATCTTTCAGTTCTCAGGTCAGCCATCCTTAACTTCCTGACTAGGTCAGATGTCTCATTTCACAATCTCTCTCCGTTGCGCTTCTTTGTAGTACTGGTCACATGGCAATTTCATAGTTAATTAAGAAAACAGTTTAACATGTTTTTCTCCTACTAGAATATAAATTCCACAAAGGTTGGGACATTTCTTTTTAAGTTTACTGGGGTGCCTGGGTGGCCCAGTTGGTTATGCGTCTGACTTAGGCTCAGGTCATGATCTCGTGGTTCAGGAGTTTGAGCTCTGCATCGGGCTCTGTGCTGACAGCTTGGAGCCTGGAGCCTGCTTCGGATTCTGTGTCTCTCTCCCCTGCTTGTGCTATCTCTCTCTCAAAAATAAACATTAACAAAAATAAAGTTTATTTATTTTTGAGACAGAGAGCATGCACACATGTGCATGTGCACTACCAGGGGGAGGGTCAGAGAGAGAGAGGGAGAGAGAATCCCAAGCAGGCTCCACACTGTCAGCACAGAGCCAGATGTGGGGCTCAATCTCATGAACTGTGAGATCATGACCTGAGCACAAATCAACAGTTGGACGCTTTACCAGTCGACTGAGCCATCCAGGACCCCCAAAGTTTGGGACATTTTGATCACCTCAGCACTCCTAATCCCTAGCCCAGGGCCCACACATAGGAGGTGTTTTATGTTTTGATTTCCTTACTGGATAAATATATATTTATTTACTGAGTTTCTTAAAGGCGTGGACAATGTATTAGTCCTCTTTGAGCCCCCATGCCCTACCATAGTATCTGGCATATGTTGGATGCTCTAAGTATTTGCTAAATGAATGCCCAAATCTAACTATTTGAAGGGTTGTCTGGGGGAAGAGGGAATAGACATTTTGCGTGGCTGCTGGGGAAAGAACCAGGATTTAAGGTTAAAAATTAGGGAGAGGCAGAATTTTCAAAAATTAATACAAATTATGAGTAACCTAAAAGGGATCACATCCAAACACTTCTATGGAATGTTTTTGGGTTCCAGGATTATGGGTAATTTTTATTATATTTTAGTAGTTTTGTGTTTTCTAAATATTTCTACAACAGTCTGTTATTTTCATATACAATAAATAAATAAATCCAACAATTAAATCAGAAAAAAGTTATTTAAAAAAGATATGGACAGGTAACAAGGTAATGGGCTCTCTGTCCCTAGAAGTGTTTGAGCAGCTGGAAATAAATGATACCTGCCAATGATGACAAGGAAGGGACTTTTCCATTGGGAAGGGAGTGGATGGAGTCCACATGCTCTGAGATTCTTCCGACTCCAATAGCCCTTGATACTGTTAACTGAATGATAAATGCTGAGTCCCCTTTCTCGGAAGAACTTGGTCTAGAGTGCTTGGCTGCCTGACATGCTTCCAGTGGCTTACTTACACCGGAACCTTACCGTGACAGGATTAGCTGCAGTTGAATCTGATTTGTGTTGAACTGAGACTGATATGCAGGAGGATTTAGTGATGCCAAGAGCATGAATATGTTTGTGTGGGATAGCATTAGATATCTGTCTGAATTGTTTGAGTGAGTCCTGATTAAAATGTTCTCAAATCAGCACTTAAATCACACATACCCTAAGTATTATATTTAATGGTTAATTTTTTTTAAAAAATAGACATTTCCAAACTGTGGTTTTGGTTAAATTAAAAAGATGAGCTCCATTCTGATTTTTGTGTTTATGGGCTAGTTTGGCAAACAGGACCGTTGTTTTTCTCTTTTAAGAGACAGGGCATTTAGACCATTTCCTCCATATTACAATAGTTTAGAATTAAGAGGGAACAGAATACTCCCAGAGGAAATCTGGTGTGTAGAAGTGAATCTCTGTGCAGAAAACAGTGAAACACACTGATTACATGAAACACTTCTGATTACACAAAATCCCAGCCTAGATAGACAAACACAGAGAGAGAAACCTAAGATAATGAAGTAATAACATTGACTTCTATAATGCCTGGTGAAAACCATTGTTTTGTTGTCATTAAGCCCATATAAAAGAATATGTGTTTGTTTTTGTGTATAAGTGTGTTGTACCTTGGGCATTACTGATATGAGTGGACTGGTAGTCAAAAAATAAAATAAGGCAAAAAAAGAATTCAAAAGGGAAAAATTAGAATTCACTCTTACTGCCCTCCACCCATAGTTTCCAGTGGAGTACTGTTATTCCAATGAACAAATGAGTCTATCACTTGTTTGAGTACTTTATATCTTTACATTATTTGACTTCTTTTAACTCTTCTCAGTTCTCAGTACCAAAGTGAATCTTAATCATTTCATTGATCGCAAGACAGAGGAAATGCATTTTCTTTCTATTGGATTCAAAATTTGAAAAGGTTTACCCATAAAGGCATAAGGAACTGTGTAAACACAATGTGTCTGATTATATTCTTACAGAAAAATGCATAATAAGGTTTCAGAATTTCCAGCTCCCCCTCCCCATACCATCAGAAAGTTTTTCTTTGAAGTAGACAAGTTCAATATGTACTGGGTTGGGGGTATAGAATGAGAAGAATGTCAATATGGAACGTGCCCTGCAAGGCTGGGGTCTCGTGGCAGGACCAGACTCTGTAAGGCCTTTGGGGGAGCTGGTTGCCTGTTTTGCCAAGTCCACAGCTAGAGGGCCTTACATGATCTGGTATATAGGACATTGACCAGAGCTCTCCTCACCTGGGCAAGTGCCTAAGAAAAGCCGGCCCTGGGAATTAGTGTCTTCCTTTAAAGGTCCTAAAGCCCTCATCAGTTCCACCTGCTCTGCCTTGTGCCTCCCTCTGCTCTTCTCTAGTTCCCCAGCTTACAACTTCATCAGATGCTTTTCCTCCCTCCTTTTGTCTCTGGTATCATTGACCTTGAGGGCCTCTTCTGGAAATGCTCCTCCTCTTGGTCTGGAATTCCTCCTTACACACCATCCTAATTTCACCTCCATGCTCTCCAATTTGTGACAGTGAATAAAAGAAATATCAGTGCCCCATACCCTCACTCCTGCCACCTTGGCCCATTCCCTATTAGCTTCCCTGCCATAAGAAGAACATGGATAAAGGAGAACACAGGAGGGTAGGCACCAGGAACATGGCTTGTGTAACCATCTTTATTTCCATCAAAAGAGATAGTGTGATGGTTAACTTTATGTGTCGACCTGACTGGCCTAAGGGATGCCCAGAGAGCTGGAAAAACATTATTTCTGGGTGTGTCTCTGAGGGTATTTCTGGAAGAGATTAGCATTTGATTCACTAGACTGAGTAAAGAGATCCAGCCTCACCTGATTTGGGTGGGCATCACTGGGGGCCTGAATGGAACAAGATGGCAAAGGAAGGGAGGATTCTTTCTCTCTTCTTGAGCTGGGATGTACATCTTCCTCTGCTCTTGGACATCATAACTCCTGGTTCTTGGGCCTCCAGACTCCAGGACCAAAACCAGTGGCTCCCTGGTTCCCAGGACTTTTGACTTGGACAGAATGGCACCACTGTCTTTCCTGGGTCTCCAGCTTGCAGATGGCAGATTGTGGACTTCTTGCCCTCTGTAACCATGTGAGGCAATTCCTATAATAAATCCCCTCTTATAGATCATTCTCTATATATCCTATTTGTTCTATTTTCTCTGGAGATCTCCAGTAATACAGAAGGTAAATATTCACAGAAATGGCTGATCTCATACCTTTGCGAATGGATGTATTGGGCAAATTATAACCATTTTTAAATACAAAAAATACCTTTGTAATATGCTTTACTGTTCACAAAAAAACTTTTAAATACAGTTTTGATAACTGTGAAACAAATGCATGTAGAACTCTTAAATTAATACTTTTGCTCATTTATTTAGATTTTTTTCTCCCATATTTTAAGTTCTGAAATTCGGATGTGCCTGATAATCAGTGTGTTTTGCAGTTGTAATCCACCAGGAATGACTATGACTGGGTGTCACTCAAACTTGGTCCCAGTTCTCTGTGTTGTTACTTCAATTGAGTTACGTGCATGGTCGACACTACACATGTTAATTGCTATTTAGCATTTCTTGAAAATAATAAGATCATTTGATTTTGAGACAAAAAGTTATCATGTACATAGAGAGGCAAAGAAATAGAAGGGTGGGATGAAATATGGCATCAGGGAACCGAAGAGCCATCACTGGAGAAATGACTACAGGTCCACGAGACTTGCAAAGCAGCCACTAAATGTTTTATCCAATAAAGGAAGAGATCAACATGTAGGTGAGGCTGGGTTTCATTTTGTTGCTGAAATAGATACAAAAGGATTACCTGTCACACATCACTCGAGGTACCTGAAGTCAGAAGAAACTACTAAATCTCTCAGAATAGATAAAAGACATTTGGAAGTAAAACAGCACTGATTATATTGTTATTAAGACATAGCATCACAATTTCATTTGTAGGATTTTTTTCCTCCCTTAGTGGTGTGTAAAAAATGGAGTGCCATCAAGTACCCATGGTTTTCTGCTGGATGCTATTACTTGACATTTAAGCTTCATAGCAGTTCTGTTCCATAGACATTATGGTTCCCAACCAAGAGATGAGAGATGAGTAATTTGCTCAGGCTGGTAATTTAGTTTTGGTAGAGCTAGGACTTGAATCCTCATGTGTCTGTGCTCACAGCCTGTGCCACTTTCTCTAGACTTCACTGCCTTTGTAGAAATCTCCCTGGTTTTCCAACCCCTCTGTCCTTCAGAAGCACCTTTGGGGAAGAGTTGCTCCAGTAGGCCTATAAACTGGAGCTATTCTGGAACAAGATGACATTTTGAGTTTTTCATCTCAAAACTTAGATTTTGGGGACTAGAAATCCTGGCTAGAGCATTTATGGTATTCACTTCTCTGCAATGCACCATGAATTCCACCTATATATTCCCTTACCTCATCTTGCAACCGTTTCCTAAAAGTAATTAAAAAAATTTTTTTTAATGTTTATTTATTTTTGAGACAGAGAGAGACAGAGCATGAATGGGGGAGGGTCAGAGAGAGAGGGAGACACAGAATCTGAAGCAGGCCCCAGGCTCTGAGCTATCAGCACAGAACTGGACGCAGGGCTCTAACTCACAGACCGTGAGATCATGACCTGAGCCGAAGTCAGAAGCTTAACTGACTGAGCCACACAGGCGCCCCCCTAAAAGTAATTTTTAAATGTAAATTTACTTTTAAATTGAGAGATAAATTTCCCAAGGGTAATTTTTCAACCCAGTAATCTTTTATTTATGCCTGAGAATAAAGTTACAATAATAGGCCCAAAAGTGCCTACAGAAAGTAGGTGAATTGGAGATCACCGAATAAATGTCTCTCAACCTCACCAACAAAGGATCTTCCAGAAAAGTCATGTTAGCAAAATATGGAACATTTATTTTCGCCAAACTCCAGGTTCTCAAGAAATAACCAGATGAGGGTCTCACCCATAAACGTTTGTTTCCACAGCTATCTGAGAGGGAAAAAGAATCGAAATAGAATGAAAATGAAAACCACTTGCATTTCTAACCATGATTATAATTGTATTCATCCCAACATTTTTAAAGGTTTAAACATGTTTAGAAGAGTGGTTTCTTCTTAGCTCAGGATCAGGAGCTACAGCCCTCTTGGGAAAGGGCACTCTGTGGTGAGCTAGCTGGCAATGGCAGTGGAAGTGCCAGAAATATCAGTGGGAAGCTGATGATTCTGAAATTGCAGTGTGATTCTAAACCTGGGAGAATTTGTTTGCATTTGGAATGACTACAGCACCATGGAATGAAACCAGAAAGATCATTATTCATACTTCATACATTTATTTCTCTTTAGATTTGATCCAAAGGCTCTGAGAATTGTATTCTAAACTAGAGGCATCCAGTTAATGAAATCACAAGGACTGTAACAAGTAACAAAAATAGTTCATTTCTCTCAACTTGAGCTGGTGGGTCCATTCTCTTCTTTCTTAGGATAAGCATTCAGTGAAAACAGAATCAGTACATAAACAGGTTGAGTTTTACCGTAATCTCTCTGCTACAAAAGGTTTGAACACATTGTTGGCCTTTAAATTAATAACTAGTGTGGTGTCACTTAATATTCCATTTGTCTGTTACCAGCTTTTTTCTAATTAATTAAACAGCTTGGTTACTCAACTGACTCTTAAGAATGGCTGGTAGATTTCAACATAATATTTAGAGACTCATTTACAACTGTATGTCTGCTCACCTTTTCCTGCCTGACTTCATAGGAGATGTCTCTCTAGTCTAAGATCAATCATGTATCTATACTCTAAATATATACATTAAAATTAAATTTACCATTTGCCTCACCTCTTAAACTGTTGCTTCTGAATTTTCTATCTCAGTAAATGCTACCACCATGCATCAAATTTCTCAAGAAAGCACCTAGGGGTCATGAGAGACTCCTTCCCATTCCTATACCCCGGCTCCATCCAGACCACCAGTATCCAATCCATTTTACTAATTCACTATTTTTCTTGCATTTCCATTCCCCTCTGTCTCCTCTGCCACTACACCTCACCACTTCTAAGAATGTCCCAAATGATTTCCCTGCTACAACTTTTTATATCTCTACAATCCATTCTGTAATACCACTATCAAAATTATTTCTCTAAATGCAAATCTTAAAACCTTTTTAAGAAAGGTTCAAGATCCTTAGTATGGAACCAAGCTCTTTATGCTGTGGCCTTATAGGTCTCTCCAGCATCATTATGTACCATTCCTCAACAGCACAACAGCAACCCCCCTGCCCCCCACCCATGTTCCCATCCTAATAAGGACTTGCGGTTTTGCAAATGGACCATGTTCCCTTTCCCTCCTGTGCTTTTGCAGTGTGGTTCCCTCTACTGACCATTGTTTCCTTGTCCGCCCTCGACACTCTTAGCTCTTTAGGACAAGTTCATTCTCTAACAGCTCTGGGAAACAGTGAGGGAGCCCATGCTTTGGCTTTGAGTTCAGAGTCAATTACAGTGGTGCCTTCTCCTGTATTTCCACGGGACCCTGTGCAAACTTCCATCAAGGCACTTGAGCATTTCAATTTTTGTTCTACGTGATTATCTCTTCTACTACGCTACAAAATCCTTGAGGGGAAGAGCTGGGTCTTTTATTTTTCTATCTCCAGGCCAAGCATGGTACCTGTTGCTTGCTAACTGTTCCATAAATTGCTATGGCATGAATTTTAATCCTTTTCCCACCACTTTTGGAAACTTTGCTCAAGCAGAGTTGTTTTTCTTCTTTCTTTTTGCATGTTAACAACCACGCCCCCCCCCCCCCCCCCAGTCTAATTCATCTTTGGAACAAACAACAAAACACTTTCTGTATCTTAGCCCCAATTTGTTGAAAATAGAGTCCAATTATTGCTTTAAACTCCTAATCTCCTTTTGATTCTTTAACCCACTGAAATTTGACTTTTATGTCATTACTCCAATGAAATTATTCCTACCAATAATGCCAATTGCTTCCTAATTGTAAAGCTCATTCTTTATCTTAAGTGATTACTCTTCAGGATTTTACATTGTTAACCTTTCCCATTTCCTGAAAGCCTTATTTATTTGGCATTTGTGACGTTGTTTCCCCTGGTCTGTAACATCTCTGAACACTAACCAGCCAATCCAGTGTTCCTTTGTTTAAAAGTTAGGTATCCCAAAGAAGCCCTTATTAGTTCTTTTGTCTTATTCTTCCTGAGTAATTTCAGCAAATTCCACATCTTTGGTGACCATATATATATCCCATGAGGCAAAATCTTGACCCCCCAGAACTGTTTTCAATTTGTAATAACTTCTGTGACTCCCAATACCCTCAAACTTTACATGTTAAAATTCAATTGTTTCCTTTTTCAAACTTGGCCTCTTATGTATTTCCTGTCCTCATGAGTTATCAGTAGAGTCAAGGTAGAATTAAGGGAATTGACTACTTACATTTTTTTCTAGGTTTCTGTAGTCCTCTTATATGCATTCCAAGTTAGCTTTTGTATTAATTATCTATAGTTATGGAACAAATTTCCACACACTTGGTCACTTAAAACAGCATATATTTATTATCTCAAAGTTCTCCTGGGTCATATGTCCAAGCATGGCTTACCCAGGTCCTCTGCTCAGGGTTTTGCAAAGCTGCAGTCAAGGTGTTGGCTGGGGCTGGGATCTTCTTCCAAGCTCATTGGTTGTTGGCAAAATCCATTCCCTTAAAGTTGTAGAATTCATTGCAGTTTGCTTATTCAAAGCCAGTGGAAGAGAGAGTCTCTGACTTGTTCACTCTTTTTTAAAGGGTTCATGTGATTAGATCATGCACACTTTTGTGCATATCCTTTTGACTGACTCAAAGTCAGTTGATTAAGAAACTTCTTCACCTTTGCCACGTAATGTACCATAGTCATGGAAGAGACTATCCTATTCTTTTTGCCATATTCTATTAGTTAGAAGCAAGTTATAAGTCAAGGGGAAGGGTCAGGGTATAGACCATTGGGAATCATCCTATAATTCTGCCTGCCACAGCTTAATTTTTTTTTTTAATATGAGTGATGGAAAAAACCATAAAATGTAATTTGGAGATATTAAACAACTGAATATAAAGAAGAAAAGTATAGAACTGTAACATCTCAAAACTTGATGGAAATGGCACATACTTTGAAGATGGTGAAAATGGTTTTCTGTGCTTGTTGTAGCTTACACTTACTGCCTTGGGCAATAGATATATCTAAGTACCTAAACTTTAGATCATGTTATGTGAACCTAAACAGAATAATCAGATAAGTTGTTCGGAAAGACAGACATTTAATTACATAACTGTCTTCACTTGAGAACAATTTTACCATGTGTTAGCCTCATTTGCATTAGGAAAGAATAAACATAATTGTATGTCTATATTAAGTTATATGTTTGACTTTTCCTCATAGGGCTTTACTTTTCTTCTAACACTTTGACAGACTATAGTTTTCATCAGAGGTGCTTAATCTTTCCTTGGGATAAGTATTTCAAGTACCTTGTGAAGTTGTATTCTTACAACTTACAATGGCATATCTACAGGGGTTCCTAGATCCCTGACTCTCCCCTTTCTTCCATGTATCATCTGTAGCTCCTTTTCCTGAATGCATCATACAGATGTTCTGGAGTTAATGCAGGTGCCATTAGAATACGAAATGTATAAAAATCCTGCCACTTTTGGGTTCTGCTTCTTAGGGAAAACTGTTCCATTCAGTAAAAACACAATGTGACTTGGCTAATTTATCTCTTTTTTCTTGACATTGGCAGTGATAATGCAATGCCCATTGTATACAATCAGTGTGAGGTTGGCTTGCAAATCCCTACAGATATGTGGTTACTTCTCTACTTTCCCTTTCTTTTGCTTGGGCAACAGCCACATTGATGCACTGGAGCCACTCTTCTGCATTCTTCTCATCCTTGGCCTTGAAAACATAGGTTTTATTGTCTGTGAAGATTTCAAAAGCCCGAGGGAGGGAGCGGTCCCTGCGTTTCCTGGCCACAACTTTCACACTCTGTACTTTGCTGAGTTCTATTGGGGAGTCATCAGGATCATCTTTCTGAAATGCATATGGGAAGGAAAGAACATGA
Organism: Acinonyx jubatus; assembly: GCF_027475565.1. Taxonomy (NCBI): domain Eukaryota; kingdom Metazoa; phylum Chordata; class Mammalia; order Carnivora; family Felidae; genus Acinonyx; species Acinonyx jubatus. Next base: position 105,919,089 of record NC_069384.1, on the reverse strand, counting down.
GCTGGTTCCCACAGTATGAAAATATCTTTGGCAACTGGAGAATTTTCCAAGAGGATTAGAAGCCTTTCACTGCATATAGTTGTTATATGCTTTGTTACTTTGAATGCTAAGGCCTCACAGAGTCATTAGACCAATGGAAGGAGTGAGCAATTGACCCTTCGTTACAGTATATTAAGTTGGGACAAGATGGCTAATTTGTAAGAAATTATTATACAGTGAGTTTTGGGAAATGTTTAATTCATATTTCTTAGATTTTATGTCATTTTTATTGATACCAACACTGTATCAATAGGGCAAAATGCAACAGTACAATAGAGTACTATTAAGTCAGCATTTGAGATACTTGGGGAAGCATGAAATTGAATTTTCCTGCGTGTTACCTCTGAGAAAGCGGTATTAATTGAAGAAACAGAGTTCTAATGTTTATGTAGATCAAACTGTTTTTGAAACACACTGGAGCTCTGGAAGCATGATTTGTCTATGAACATTAAACTGAAAGAATACTTAATGATTTACATTTTTCTTGAATCAAAGCAGGGGCTTAAAGATCACTGCAACACGAGGGTCATCACAACAGGCTAGTATGAATGGTTTCAAGAGATCAAATACTTCTTTACAGCAATTTCTTCAACATCCCTGAACTCATCTGTCTCCTAGAGCATGCGTCTCTTCTTGAGGATCTTGCCAATTCTCCTTTGCCACCTCCCCTAGGCAGTCACCCTTTTTTCATTCTTCAATGGAAAGGCACCCTTCTCACTCATCCCAAACTTACCATGGTGTATTGTCCAACTTGGAAAATCTCAGAAGAATCAAACAAATAAGAAAAGCAACTCAAAATATTGATCTCAGGGAAGTGTCCTTCAACCAAAGCAACATAATCACTCTCCAGCTATTTCATTAAGAGATGCATTTCCAATAGCATTTCACTCTTTAATGTTTAGTAACTATTTACTACATTTTGTATTACACTTTTGACTTTGCATAAGTGATATAATTTAAAAAATATTTTAAAAATCTTAGCATTGAGAGACTGGTAGTAATAAAAAATTAAAATAATTAAATTTCAATTTATACGTGTAGTTTTATTGTAGTGAAAAATGATTGGGTGATCAGGATAAATGCTGTGGGAGTAGAAAAAATATTATTTCAAAGAAAATGATATCATTTTGATTAAAGATGAACTAATTCATGTATTTTTTTAATGGACGGTGTTAGGTATCAAACTGCTATGGTATCTTAGCCCAGTGGTCATATTGAAAGGAGAGGTGTGATCTTTTTATCTTAAAATGATAATGTTTAGGGGTGCCTGGGTGGCTCAGTCGGTTAAGTGTCCAACTCATGACGGCTCAGGTCATGATCTCATGGTTCATGAGTTCAAGACCTGGATCAGGCTCTGCACTGTCAGTGGGATTCTCTCTCTCTCCCTCTCTCTCTGTCCCTCCCCCACTCTCGCTCTCTGTCTCAAAATAAGTAAATAAGCCTAAAAAAGAAAATTATAATATTTATAATTCAACAGAAATTACAGTTTGTGTGACTTTTTAAACTTATGATTGACTAAAAAAAATGCTACAAGGTATTACACAGATTTTTCAAAATTCTTTTAGGGAATAGACAGACTAAAGTTTGAAGATACGTGTATTACATAATACTTTGTTAGTTTACTTTGGTTTCTAGTAAATATCTGACAGCAATAAGATTATATTTCTTTGAATTAGTCTGTAGTATAGAAATTGATACACGGAGGAATTGATCAAGAGAACAAAAAGTTACCACAGTTCTCTAAAGAGGGACAGCGAAAATTACCCAAGAGAAATGGGCAGGAAGTCAAAGGGCACCTTGCCTGGCTGGTTGGTAGAGATCAAGACCTTAAGAATGGAAAAGTAAAAAAAAAACACCATAGTCTTTCAATTCTTATTAAAAATGCACATTTTCCTCATTTACAAGAAAGGTCCTTTTTGATGGGGCAGAAGCTTCGGCTGGACTGGTGACCACTGCTAGGTTCCTGTGTCCCTGATGATGACAGGGAAGTTGCTGTGGTCTTTAGAGTACATTATATCACTTCCCAATATTTGAGCCACACGTTCTGTCAGATTTCTAAAATGTCAAGCCATTATTTCCCTCTAAAGATATCAAACAAGTTAGCCAACTATAAGATAGCTTATTCACTAAGCTTTATTAAAAAGCTCTGAATCAAGAACTATAAAGGTGGTTATTTGAGTTCAGGAAAGACGTTCTTATGCACTAACTCTGCTCCGTCTCAAGGGATCTAAGAAATCACTGCATCTTAACTTCTAATTCTGATTACTTTAATAAAAACAGGAAATTCAGATGGTCATTTTAAACACTTTCAAGTACTTCAATATGGAGCAGTGCTAACAAAAAATTTCTTTAAACCGCCAATAAATAACTGTCTAAGTTGAGCACACCATTTACTTCCCTTTCAAAAAGATCTTCAGCCACAGAAAGGTCCATCTGTACATTTTGCAATACACACAGATGAAGAAAGCAGCACGAGCTTAGCGTAGGTATCACCAATTTTTTTTTCATTCAGAAAGTTAACTTCAAGTTTTATTGATTAAAAAAGCATTTGATCAAAATTTGTTGTAATTCAGATATACCATACTATATAGCTATTGAGTAAAAAGTTCAAATAAATTTTATAATGAGCATTCTAAAGACACAGTGCCTATGTTCTCATTGACTCATAATTTTAAATAATTTAAAATCTTTCATTAATTAATTCAGAAACAGTTTGGTTTGCCACTGGCTCTGTATTTTAAGTGTTCATGGGAAGCAGGACGGTGCATTCATTTAACAACGTGCTTTGATGTCACACGGCCTGTGTCTGACTCCAGTTTTATCCCTTTCTGCCTTACTGGCTCTATCCTTGGTCAAGCCAGTCAGAGTCTCTGTCTCTCTGTCTCTTTCTATCTCTGTCTCTGTCTCTCTCACAAGGGGAAGGGAGTGAGGCAGGGTCTGATGTTACATGATGTTAAGGAACCATATGGTAGAACAAATTTGAGATACACTAAACAAAATTAAGTGGGCCCTTTCCTGCAAGACTTGTCAGAGCTTTTAGCTCCTTTGTATTTCCCAGATGTCTTTGACCAGGACCAAAGACAACTCCTGGTAATAATTGACAGATCCTGGGTCCCAAAGGCCATGAGTGGAGCACAATGGGTACAGAGGTGTGAGCAGGGTGTTGTATGTGTGTTCTCGGGGCATCTTTGCACAGGAGTGGATGGCCATGTGGGCATATGAACATGTTTTCTCCATCACTCTGATTCTGGGGCTCAAATAATACCTGTAAAAGTGGGACTGGACAAGAATCCAAAGGCCAGCGTCTTGCCCTTCCTGGCTTGTCTGGTAGCTAGATAAGACTGAAAGTGCCTCCACTGCCTGCTCAAGTCAGATTCCACAAGGCTATCTTGGCATTGAAATTAACCTGGTGCCTGCCCCTCCCAGGAAAGACACAGGCAAGTAAGGGTTCTCAGTTGTGGAAGCCGCTGGGTTGGCCCAGCCCAAAGGAACATGCTTCTACCCTCTGGCAGGGAGGGAAGGAGGGAGGACAAGGCACCCCAGATGCAGCATCCATAACATGGCAGTAACAATAGTTCTGACTTCAAAGGACTGTTCTGAGGATTCTTGAAGGCAATCCAGCATGGCATGTGATAAGCTATTATTACTAAATTCAAAATATCCAAGAAGTAGGTCAAGCTTTCTTTCTTCCTGATCCTGAATGAGTAGAATTTAACGATAAATAAAACAGATTTGAAAAGAAGAGGATAACTTTGCATTGTCTATTGGAATAGAATGCTACTTCAGAAGTTTCCCACTAGAAATTCAGAATACAGATATTTACTGAGCCTCCTAGTTTCAGGTTGAAAGTTGTATTACGTGAATATTTATTAATTCTTTTAGAGTCATATTCTATTCATTAACTGAACACTAAATACCTAAAATATGAACTTAGCTGACTACAAAAAGGACTTAAATAACTCAGCCTTTGTTTCTTTCTCCTAGCCTACTGTCCCCCTTCCTTGGGTCCCTGCCTCCAAATATAACCTTTAGTATAAATGAAATCAAGGTCCATATCATAAGACATTAATTTATGTAGCTGATCTATGAGGAAACAAAAGGCACACTGTTCAAGTCAAGCTCACTGTGTAGTTCTTCCGCAGTTCATCTTTCTAAAACTTAAGTCAACAAAAAAGATCTACCATAATAAATTGAAGAGAGACAGTGAACCAACTAGTGTAGGGCTGAACAGAATAGACAGTCCAAGGGGCATATGCAGTAAAATGATGCTGTAAAATTATAAATGGAAAAGGAAAAATTATTGGTGTTTTAACTCAAGACAAAATGCCTAGCTGCTTGGTGGAGAACAGGACCTTAAAAATGCAAGTGTAAAAGACAAGAGGGTAACTTACAGACTTTCCTTTTTGAAACAGAAGTTGATTTCCGGCCAGCGTAAAATAACGAGTTTTCCACCTTTTGATGAACTTCCATCTGACTTGCTTCTCTTTAAGTTTTCCTTCTATGAGAGGCTGGCCATCTTGGTTTACAACTGTTGAAGGTAAGAAAATGATCAAGCCTTTTATTTTCCATGATTTATTTGGCAAGTGATCAAAAGTCAGAATTGTACAATGAACCTGAACCCAGTAAGCATATTTGGAGAGTGTGCTAATAAATTATGAATTTGGTTAACCTTTCCCCCTTTGTCCCTAAAGGAATGCACAATTTAGATATGATAATGAGAAAGTGTTGAAAGACCTCACTGAGATTTTCAAAAGGAATATAGTTCACTAAAAGAGCATCTGGTTAGCAGTGGTTAGGGGGGATCCAGATATCCAGACATCCAGCCCGCTGTGCTTAACTCTTTTGTTTCATGATATTCTGTTCACATGAACTGCTTAGAAATGCAACTTATAAACCAAGTATATTTAGTTATTTAACAGCAAAAGTCAAAGCAGTGCCCTCAAAGATGTTAGGTGAAGACATAACATTGCAAAGGCAAGCCCAACTCTTTTGAACATGATATTTCCACTCTCTGGCACACACACACTCCCTTTTCCACTCTGCATGTACCAATTGAACAACTAATTATTTCACGTATCAGCTCAAATGTCACTTCTTTTGGGAGACCTTCCCCAAACTTAGACCAGAGTGCATTCATCTGCCATATGTTCTGTAGCATCTGGCATGTTTCTTTCACATCAAGCATTACTGGTAGATAGTTATGGTGTTTATCTGATTCATGTCTGTCTTTCCCATTAAACTGAAAGCTCTGTGAGGGTAAGATCTTTGCTTTGTTCACTCATGTATCACCAGGCATCTAATACAGTGCCTGGCAGATATAGGGAATTTACTAATATTTGTTGAACGGAAAGGTTTATTTTATAGTGAAGTAGAATGCATATGATTGCACATCATCATAGAGTTAGATTTGTTACAATATCAGAAGTTATAATTTTCAACTAAAGAATTCCATTTCTTTTGCCAACTACATAAGATTCACTCTCCAAATTCATACGAAAGCATCTGATTTCTGGGGACTATGACAATACTTACTTATATATATATTATGTTCAATTTTCATAGCACTTTGAAAGTAATGAAATGTGTTCCTTCATTTGGAAATTTAGACAGTGCCTGTTTGACCATGCAAATAAAACTGAGCCTTCCTATCCTACCATTTCTGTTTTCTAGTAAAAGTCAAGTAACTACCTTAGATAAGGAGGATTTGTCCACCTTGACAGCATTTTCAGGATAAGAATGATGAAATATATGAAATACATAGTTTCCATAAACAAAATTCTACTAAGGCTAGTTTGGCCATGTTTCCTTCCTGTCTGATGATTCTTCAATTGGATGTTCCATTGTCAACCCCAAATTAAAAACTGAAAACATTATCAAATATATTGTTAGATAGTGACAGGGCTATGATGAAAATGAAGCAGGATTGGTGCACATGCACATATGTTGTTAAGAAAGAGCTTGGACATTCAAAGGGACCTTTATTCTGAGACGTCAGTGTTGAGAAGTGTCTCCCATCTCTAGAGCAACTTCATGGTGGCTAGTAATGTGCACAGCAGAGCATAGGGAAAGCAGGAACTCAAGCAGTATTGACAACAGATACAAGAAAATGATATCAGTGTTCTGTTTTGCTTTGCTAGAGATCATTTGATTTAGAGTATTCTTAAAGACAATAATGACCTCTGCATATTTAAATTTTCCACAAACAGTGTTTGCTTCCTTTGTGCAACCTCCACACTCTGCAGTTACTGCAAATGCTCTGTCTTCACTGTTCTGTACGTCCTAGAGAGTCAGAAGAGCCTCCCAGTGTGGGCCTGGACCAAAGATTCAGTGTTTACTCACAGCATGCTGCTGAGTCATGAAGGGGGCAGCAGCCTGTCTGACAGAAGGAACAGAAGGTCCAAGGGGAGATCCAAGAAGAAGAAAACAAACTCTAACAAACAATGAAAAACCCAGGCCAGAATTTACATTAAAATCTTTCCTAAATTAAAACATCCATTTCCTATGCTTTCACAGTAGAGAAAAATTGCTAACCTAATTATAATGTTCAAGGATTTTTGCATAAGAATTCAGAAGAGTTAGATTGGAGTCCTTTCAAATGCAGTTTTCTGATCAGCTCGATCCCACCTACTTTAAAAAAATGTTGAGATCACAATTCAAAATTAAGAAACTTATGTGAGGACATGAGGTAAGTAGCACTACTTTCTCCTCCATCTCCTGCTTTTATTGAAGACTTTACCTCATAGTTTGTAATCACATTTCTTTCTTACTATGGTTTTAATGGCAAGATGACTTAATGTAACGCCTTCATAAGAGTACATTTTTCTAGTCTCCGTCTTCCATGTTTACTCAAAGAAGCATTTGAAATCATCATGATATTTGACCTGATTTGAAATCATGGTTGATTTAGGTAATATTCAAGCACATGAATCCTTCTGGATCTGACCTAGGGGATTAACTTCAAGTATTTCTCTTCAAGGCAGATTCAAATGTTGCACTTGAAGATTATGTGACAAAAGTTTGCAAGAAGCACTTGGCAAACAGCTGAAGGAATTGTTTGAGACATGGAGCGGGTAGCATATCATACCCACAGACCTACATAATGACCATATGACAATAACGATCATGAAAGACTCAAGACAAAATGAAAGGCTTACTTGGGCACAAAAGGATAGAGGACTATCAAGAAGTGCTACTAAGCAGAGACTTTTCATTGTAGCCCAGCCAAAACTACCTCAGGGAAAAAGTCCATGGAAAGGGTTGTAGGAAGGAAATGTCAGCAGAACTTTAAACAAGCTTCATGTTAGGGCCCAAATTTATGCATCAAAGTCAGCTTCAGATAATTTCATAAAATCCAGGCTATTTGTAGCTGTAGGATTAAGTTAATAATAGTTTCAAAAGGCAAAAAAAAAAAAAAAAAAGAAAAGACTTAAAATTTTTTGCAGCTACTATCCCACATCTTAATTTTTGTTTTTGCAAGTATGTCTGGCATATGCACCAGAGGTCGTGTGTCATTTTACTAGGTCTATTGCCCATATCATGTCCTTGTAAGCAATAATTCTCATGATAACACTGTCTCTTCGTGATCAAATCAGGGAATGAACTCTTTCAAAGGGTGTTTATATTCGATTTGAAAAATAACATGTGGAATATGACTATGAGAGAACAATCATGTATTTGAAACTCTCTTGTTTGCATGGAACACACACAGGATCATCTTCTTTCTTGCCAATTAATGCATTATTTCATTTAAAGCACCACAATGTGGCTAAGACATTATCTACCAACCTGGATTTTTTCTTTTTTTTTAAATTTTTTTAACGTTTATTTATTATTGAGAGACAGAGAGACACAGAGCATGAGCAAGGGAGGGGTAGAGAGAGGGGGAGACAGAATCTGAAGTAGGTTCCAGCCTCTGAGCTGTCAGCACAGAGCCCGACACGGGGCGCGAACTCCCAAACTGTGAGATCATGAACCGAGCCAAAGTCAGTTGCCTAACAAACTGAGCCACCCAGGCACCCCGGATTTGTTCTTTTTTTTAAATGTCAGTGGCTGAATAGCTATGGAATATTAAACTGATTTCTCTTGTGCAACTGGAACCCAAACTGTTATTGTGTTTATCAACTCAAAAGTCTTTCTGAGGGTCAATATAAATGTTTATACATTAACTGTATTTCTTTTGTGCACCAAGAGTTGAAGATATTTATGTTGATAAAAAATGAATTTTGAAGATGCTAATCTTACTCAGCATGAAGTGGATGATTAAGAGTGAAGTAATGCCAGACAGATACCTTAAAGCTGAGAAGCCCTACAGCAGAAAGAGTAATGCAATAAAGAATACCACTATGTTTATCTATCAGCTATCCAGCCATTGCATACATACTTTTGTTCACAGATAAGTTGTAAAGTACTGTGTTTGGATCTGATGGAGTTACAAAGCTCAGCTCAGAGAGAGCTTGAATTTATCATCTTGTAGGTGGAGGTAAAGCATTTTACAAATTATACAGTGCCACTGGAGAGGTAAAAATCAAGCACTACAATACTCAAAGTCAGGAAATTCTACTTGTGGCTGGGAGGAGGTGACCAGGCAGCTGGGTCTTGGCTAAGGAAAGGAGAGAGGGTATTCTAGGAAGAGGGCAGAAAAGGACTGAGGTACAAGAAGGGTGTGTAAGGGAAAGCACATGAAAAGAAAAGAACCTAAAAATCTGGAAAGATCCATGAACACACGAGCAAATTCATAAAACTGTTGCTTTGGAAGAAAGCCCTATGTGGAAGGCTGAGGGTGTGAAGGCAATTCAAGATTTTCTAGGTGTAAGATCCAGGAAAGAGATTGGGTATCAAACTGTCATGGTGAGGTCATATTGGACTTTAATTGAAGGTCCTTTTGAATATTTGTTAGAAAGGACTTTGCTTTTCTTAAGAACTAAGCAGGGGCCTAGAGCCTGTGTGGGTCCAGCCAGCATAGGCATGAGGCCTCCTGGGCCCCAGATGGGATCAGTTATATGTCAAGAAGAGTCTCAGCAGGAAATAGAGGACACCTCAAGCTGGGTAATTGAAGGACTTAATAAAGGGGGTATTTACACAGATGTGGGCAAGGTGTAGGAAAAGCACCATAGTACTCTGGGGCCAGGAACCATGGGGAGGCATAACACCCTCTGCATGAAGAGGAAAGGGGAGAGAACAGTTAGGACTTGGAGAGAAACTTATATGGAGAACACTGTTTGTCATGAGCTGTGGCCTTGGGCACAGGACGGTCAGCCTGCAGCAACCAAGCAGAGGGGAATGTGGGAACAAATAACCCTACCTCACTCTGCTTCCTCCCTGTGATCATCTGCCTTTATCCCTAGTGGTCAACTGTAACTGAAAGTCAGAGGTAGTGGAGACTGGAACACACTGGAGGGGTACCTCCTAACTGGGGCAGAGGAAGCAGGAAAGCTTCGTCTGGAATAAATGTGTCTGAGCTGAATTCTGAAGAACAAATAACAATAAGGAAAGTAAAGGAAGAAAAGATATCCTGAAAAAAACAAAAAGGCAAAGCTATATGCAAAAGGGCAAGGCTTAGATAGGAGTCATGCAATGCATACTAGAAACTAATTCATTCTATGTGATGGAAGCCTGGTGGGACTTTGAGGGCAGGAGATGAGGTGTGAGAGCCAGGGAAAGATTAAGCCTAAAGATCTTTGGACATTGTGCAAAATGGAATCTGATGCTTTGTGATAGAATATAATGAAAAATAATAATTTCTGTAGTCATACAATCCCTTTTATCTCAAGTGCACTAGAGGTCAGTGTTTCAAGGTCTCCATCTTGTTTTAAGGTTTGTTGCCATTCTGAATATGTCATTAGCCATTTATAATTTATTTAAACATAGCGTGTTGAATGTCATGTTTACTCACCACTGTAATAGATCATACAGAGCTATACCAAAAAGTTTCTCTGATATAGGCCTATAGTTTATGGTGTAAGGACAGTGATTTTGGAGCCAGACCTCAGCCGAAGTTCAGAATCTGCTACTTAACAACTGACTGGTCTTGTGCAAGCTACTTCACTGAACTTCAGCTTCATCCTCTAGAGTTGTAATGCTTAGCCACAGGGCCACCACAAATGGCTGTGCAGGTTGTTCACTGCACAAGAGCACTCAGCCAAGGTGGTGAGAAGGGTCTCAATTTCAGCTTGTATTTTGCTGTTCACCATCCATTCCCAAGTGGATTTCATCTATCATAAATAAAGGCACACAAAAGTGTCTTTAAGGTTAACCTTAACCAAATGTCTGGTACATGGTAAGGGATAAATAAATAGTAGCTACTATCATCATGATCACGATATCATCATCAATATAAAATGATCATCACCATCCTTTTATTGTGATGATGAACAGATGGTTTTTTATAAATACCATATCCTAATGGCTCCAGGATAAAATCTGCCTCCCTCCCTCAAATCAAGAATGAAGTAAAATCCACATGAAGGCATTAGGAATAACAAGAGAATTCAGAGTGAGACAGGGAACACTTTTAAGGTTCAAGGACTTTAGGCTTTGAACTTAAGATGTGACAGACAATTCAAAGAGTCCCAAAAGGGAGGTAAACTCTTCTGTTTTTGTATAACTAGTTCATTTATTCACCAAGACTGCCATTTTGAAGCCAATCCAGTAGGGATTGGGCTGCATTGGGAGTGTTTTCTACATCATCTGTGGTTGCTCCCTTTTCTTCCAGACTTCCTGCTTGTTCTTAGGACAGTAGTTGGTAACCCCCATATAACTACTATTCACATTGCAAAGTGACTGCCATTCAGACTCAGAAATCCATTATATTGTATGCTTTTTGGCTTATGTAACTTTTGCTTGAAAACATTGGATGTGCAGGAATAACCCATAACTGAGATTGCCATGAATTTAATTTGTGATATTTGAATTCTTAATCATTCTTTCCTGATTGTTAAATACCTTTAAAAGAAGGCATCTTCTGGAAGAAAAAAATATATACATCTCAAATACTTAGCTTTTAAATAAGAACTAAGAAAAAGTATCTTTTTAAAAACTTGCCCTTGAAATTACTGCTTCTGGGAATTACAACTCCTACACAGTCTGTGGGGTATTTCTTTGTATGCACGGAGAGTCTCAGATTTACTTGAATTCCCTTCCGTGGTTTTACTGATTTGTGTGTGTGTGTGTGTGTGTGTGTGTGTGTGTGTGTGTGTCTGTGTTAGTTCTAATAAAGCCAACTATAATTATAGAGGAAATGCTTAAATAGGGGTAGAAGCACTAAAATGAGGAGGGCATAGGAGCCACATTTAGTAAACTGAGCATCTGTGGTTTTTGAAATCACTAAGGATTGTAACAAATGGTATGTTTCTAGTGAATATCCTGCCAGGGTTTTAGAGTGCCATATTTACTTATCAGTAGTGAATGAATGAGGAGGCATAATCCAGCATAGATTTTGAAACATCCTACAAGATGCTATGAAGTCCAGAATAGGACAAAAAAACTCAATTTGACAGCAGCTCTTTGATGACATTTTCACATGTAACTGAATGGCTTCCTTCCTTAATAATTTTATACCCATCAGAACATAGTACACTCTCTAGGCTTCTCTACCAATCACTGAAATATTGATCTAAAGAAGCCTCAGAACTATTATTTTATAAGCCTGTAGAACAATATTTTCCAGACTGTATTCTGAAGACCACCTTCAGAATTATTCGCTGGCTTGTTAAAATGCACATCCCAAGGTACCACCCAAAGCTACTGAATCATAATTTTGGGGTGGGGTGAGGGACCTTACATTTTTAACAAGATCCCCAGGTGATTCTCCTGTAGCTCAAGAACTTCTAGGAAATGATAGCAGCCTCATGGCAGATGACAGTAATAGGTCATAGAATACACAGAATTGTTAAACTGCAAAACCAATAATGAATAGAAAATTGTTATGAACTTTTCATGAAATTAAAGAATAGGATAGCAGTATAAGATAATACGCATATCCTTGGCTTAAATCAATAGAGTTACAGAAAAAAAAATGCTCAGAATCAATGTCTGTGGAATTTGGCTTATTTATTGTATCATCAGTGAAACAAAAATTCTAAAGCCACTTGATAAAAAGGTAATCTGTTCAGTAGTTGTGCGCAGTAACCACGATCACCTTTGTGCCTTTATGGGAAGCTATCAGTGAGGACTGGCCCAGACTTGCCTAGTAATGACTGCTAGAGACCAATGGGAAAAGATCAGAGATGGTGGAAATGAATGAAGATAATTGCTTAATTTCAGGATTGAGCTTTGAATAAGAAAGGGTTCCACACATGTTTCTTATGTTGGTCCCACACTGCTATTCTATTAATATGATCTCATGGATAGGTCTTTCTGGCAAATCTGGCCATAGGATTTTAGACAGTTGTAAATGTTGAGTACTTTCCCACACTGTGTACTGTAGAGCTGCTTTCCTTGCACAGGGAAAAAGAGATATGACATACTTGTCATCTGGTTTGGGTTGTGCAAGTTGAGCACATCCTAGCCATTGTCCTAGCTCCCTGTACATTCTTGGTATATTAGAACATCCTAAGGTGTTGTCTACAATGCTTTTGTAGAATGATTTAACACAAGTTCCATCTGTTATGGTTCAAACCTTTTGACAAAAAAAGAAGTTTTTAAAAAAAAATTTTTTTTTTTAATGTTTATTTATTTTTGAGACAGAGACAGAGCATGAACGGGGGAGGGTCAGAGAGAGAGGGAGACACAGAATCCAAAGCAGGCTCCAGGCTCTGAGCTGTCAGCACAGAGCCCGACGCGGGGCTCGAACTCATGGACCGCGAGATCCTGACCTGAGCCGAAGTCGGACGCTTAACCAACTGAGCCACCCAGGCGCCCCCCCAAAAAGAAGTTTTACAATGTTGGCATTGGAAGCTTTATCTATAACATGTATACCATCATGCTTATGCTCATGCTCATGACCAGACATATAACACGCACACAACACATCACTTTCTGTTAATTAGAAAGATTGCCCATATTGCTTTCGAAAAGACCTTATTTAAGAAGATACTGTTTATTCAATGAAAACATCTAATACGAAAATTACACTGGAAATGTTATCATATGAATACCTTTGTCTCTGAAAATGAATCACTGTGAATTCATTAATTTGTTTTCTGTCACCATTTGCCTGAGAAAAATTTTACCAAACATTTTCTGAGAAGATACAAACTTTGGATGTTCACTTATTTGGTAAATATTTATTGAGCATTGTGTGCTAGGGACCGAAATGGATGGGTACTATGCACTACCATTGCATGTGAGGCTATGAGAGGCATGTTATAGAGTTTGGTCTTTAAGCTAAGAGCTGTGGGCTGTTGTAAGGTTTCATGCAGTGGGGGAGGCACTGTCAGATTTGTGTTTTGAAGAGGTCATTCTGGCTGCAGTGTGGGAGGCTGATTGGCAGGGTCCAGAGTAGCTTAGTTAGGAGGCTATTTCCATTATTTTAAGTAAGAGGTTATGGTATCTTACTCTATGTGATGGAGAGAGGTAGACAGAGTGAGAGCCATTGAGAAGGTCAAATCCATGATGCTGGGTGTGGGACTGGGTGGAGGTAGGGAGAGGGCAGTGGGTCTCTGACTGGTGTGGCAGAATGACTGATGTTGTGTTTACTCATATAGAAAATGCCAAAAGAAAACCTAGACTTTTTTCAGGGGCAAGGGAGGGATAATCATGAGTTTAATTCTTTTTCTTTTTCTTTTTTTTTAAATATGAAATTTATTGTCAAATTGGTTTCCATACAACACCCAGTGCTCATCCCAACAGGTGCCCTCCTCAATACCCATCACCCACCCTCCCCTCCCTCCCATCCCCCATCCACCCTCAGTTTGTTCTCAGTTTTTAAGAGTCTGTTATGTTTTGGCTCCCTCCCTCTCTAACCTTTTTTTTTCCTTCCCCTCCCCCATGGTCATCAGTTAAGTTTCTCAGAAAAACAAATAATCCAGTGAAGAAATGGGCAGAAAACATGAATAGACACTTCTCATGAATTTAATTCAAATGAAATGAGCCTGAGGTGCCTTTGAAGCAGCCAAGTAGGCAGTGGGAAATGTAAATCCAGAGTTGGGAGGAGAGGCCTGCACTGCAGATACTCCTTTGGGAGTTGTCTCATAGAAGTGGCTGCTGAAGCTGCAGGCCCTGCGAAGACTGGCTGGGGAGAGACTGTACAGCAAGGAGGAGAGGGTTCTCAGCAATGAATAGCTGGATGGAGGAAGGTGGGCCCAGAAAGGGGGCTGGGAAGGGGTATCTGGAGAGTAGGAGGGAGACCAGAGTGCTGCATCACACGGTTACAGGGAGAAGATGTTGGAAGAAGGAGCAACTGGTCAGCAGAATTGAGTGCTGCGAAAAGGCAGTAACGCAAGGACAGTGGCGTACACAGTGCACGAGAGACTTGCCTAACTCCAATGTCCACAGAGACAATGGGTTTAGAAGCCAGAGTAGAGTCAGGTCAGATGGAGAAGGATGCAAAGAGAGGCAGAATGAACATTGACACCTCCCTTTGTTTAAAGAGGAGAGGCAAACCATAAGAGACTCTTAAATACAGAGAACAAAGGGAGTTTGATAGAGGGGAGGTAGATGGGGGGGATGGGCTAAATGGGTGATGGGCATAAAGGAGGGAACTTGTTGAGACAAGAACTGGGTGCTATATGTAAGTGACGAAATCACTAGTTTCTACTCCTGAAACCAAGACTACACTGTATTGCTTAATTAATAATTAATTTGAATTTAAATTATAAATAAATAGCCCAAAAAATGAAGTATTGTCTGTAAATTTCTTAAGATGGAGCTGGTTCGTAATAAATATTCAATAAATGGTGGCTGCTATTCTTATATTTTTTTAAAAAATTTTTTCAATGTTTATTTTTATTTATTTATTTATATTAATGTTTATTTATTCGGAGACTGAAAGGGCGGACCTACGCCGGCCGACTCCATCTTGTTCTGTGTCCTCCACCTTGACCACGCCTCCTCCCCTTGAGTAACCTCCCACTCACCCTTTCAAACTTCCCAATCAAAACACACCCGGCGATCTGTGTAACAGGACTCCGACCCTTCCCCAGCGAATGGGCTGAGGCCACAGCCATTACCTCACCAACTGCCCCTAGACCCCAATAAAACCTTTGTGCTTTTGAAACTCGCTCTCTCTCCCCGGTATCTCACCGCTGCGTCGGCGCAGGTAGGGTATTGAGCTCAAGCTAGCTCGAATAAAGGCTCTTTGCTTTTGCATCGGACTTGGCTCCCTGGTGGTCTTTGGGGATCACGAATTCTGGGCATAACATTTGGGGGCTTGGCCAGGGATCCCCAAGATCCCTGAGGGACCCCCGATCTGGAGAGCCTGACTGGCCATGGTTAGTGTCTGTCTGTTTGTTCTGTCTTTTCTGTGTGAGCTCATTTCTGGAATTCTGGTAGTGCCCAACGCGGTCTAAGTGGAC
The DNA here is from genome assembly GCF_027475565.1 of Acinonyx jubatus. Taxonomy (NCBI): domain Eukaryota; kingdom Metazoa; phylum Chordata; class Mammalia; order Carnivora; family Felidae; genus Acinonyx; species Acinonyx jubatus. Next base: position 105,903,598 of record NC_069384.1, on the reverse strand, counting down.
GCACTGGAGGACACGGGCTGGGAGTTTCGGAAGATGTTCTGATCCTCCCTTTTGGAGGGATGTGGAATCCCCTCATCGGTTCTGGAGGGACGTGGAATCCCCTCAAAGGTCTGAGACGAGGCGGGTCACTCCTGCCGGTCGGCGTGAGGCCCTCGTCTAGCTTTCGGTTTAAGAGGGACGTGGAATCCTCTCATCAGTTTTGGAGGGACGTGGAATCCCCTCAAAGGTCTAAGCTAGCTTTCAGTTTTGCTTCCATGGAGTTGGAAGACTTTCTAGGGGCCCTCTGTTTGTCTTTGTGTTTCTCTGTTTTGTTCTGTGGACTTACTGGACGGACGTTACGGGACAGACTCAGACTACTCCTCTAAGTATTATGATTGATCACTTTAAGGATGTGAGGGGAAGAGCTAACAACCTCAGTGTGGAAGTCTGAAAAGGCCGGTGGCAGGTTTTTTGTTCTAGCGAGTGGCCAACTTTCAATGTCGGATGGCCACCAGAGGGGACCTTCGACCTCCCTACCATCCACTGAATCAGGAGTATCATCTCTCGGCCTAAGACGGGCCATCTTGATCAGCTCCCTTACATTATCACTTGGCAGGACCTTGTAGAAGACCCACCCTCTTGGCTTAAGCCCTTCCTAGCCCCACTCCCTCTGGAGCCAAAACCCATTCTTGCTTTGCAGGGGACAAAGAAGGAAAACAAGAAAAGTCTTACCCGGCCTTCAACACCCCTCTACCCTGTCCTACAGGGGGGGACTGAAGAAGAATTAATTTTTCCTCCCCTGTATAACCCCCCTAGGATGCCGGAAGAACACCATCCTCCCCCTCGGGGGGAGGAAGACGCTGTTCCGAGAGCGGGAGGCGGAAACACTCCAGTGGGAAGCCCTCCCTTTACCAGACAAAGGACTTGGAGGGAGCAATCCGCCTCTGCCGCCGACTCCACTATTCTGCCCCCGAGAGCCACCGGATCCCCAGACGCGGAGGGGAATCAGCCCCATCACTATTGGCCTTTTGCCACTAGTGACCTCTACAATTGGAAAGCTCAGAATCCTAAGTTTTCCAAGAAACCGGCAGGGCTTATTGATTTATTAGACTCTGTTCTTTTTACCCACCAGCCCACGTGGGATGATTGCCAGCAGCTTTTGCACGTCCTGTTCACGACTGAAGAAAGAGAAAGAATCCTCAATGGGGCCCAAAAACTAGTTCTGGGTACAGACGGGAATCCCACCACCAACCAGACTCATATAGATGCCTCCTTCCCCTTAACTTGGCTCCAGTGGGATTTCAACACGGCAGAAGGTAAGGAGAGGCTCCGGGTCTACTGCCAGACTCTAATGGGGGGGGGGTCTCCAAATGGCTGCTAGAAAGCCAACCAATTTGGCCAAGGTAGGAAATGTATAACAGGGAAAAGATGAATCTCTGGATGCCTTTTTAGAACGGATCATGGAGGCATTCCGTACCTATACCCCCATGGATCCAGAGGCTCTGGAAAGCAAGGCAGCTGTTATCATGGCCTTTGTAAACCAATCGGCCATAGACATTAGGAGAAAATTACAGAAAATAAATAGACTAGGAGAAAAAAGTCTGAAGGACTTATTGGTGGTAGCCAAAAAGGTATATAATAACTGGGAGCCTCCTGAGGACAAGCAGGCTCCCGCCATGGCAGCTGCCAGCAGTAAGCAGACTCGAGACCTGGCCAGAATACTACTAGTTACCACTGCTGACTTCCCCAAGGGACAAGACCGCCGTCTCCAGCAGCTGGCAGACGACGCAAGAAAAGGTAAAGGAACCACCAAGCGGGGGGGGAAGCAGAGGCTGCAGAAAGATCAGTGCGCATACTGCAAGGAGATAGGGCATTGGGCCCGAGATTGTCCGAAAAGGGCTGGCGGGAAGGGAAGGAAGACTGATCCAGTAAAAGTCCTAGAGCTAGATGAACTAAGCGATTAGGGGAGTCGGGGTTCGGACCCTCTCCCCGAACCCAGGGTAACTCTTAAAGTGGAGGGGACCCCTGTTGACTTCCTTGTCGACACCGGAGCACAACATTCGGTCCTCCGCACCCCACAAGGAAAACTAGCCAGCAAGAAGTCCTGGGTACAAGGCAC